>NC_053499.1:132287921-132492921 GCF_905171775.1 Rana temporaria | reverse complement strand
TTATCGAAAGGTCAACCCACCTTGAATTGCTTACAACTCGACAACTTATTTTCTGCCGTTCTCCATATATGAGACTTTTCTTTATACTAAGGGCCTGTGTCTATGGGCTTTTGTTTATGTCAGAACAGCTTTTGATCCCATGCAAATAAATGGGAATGCAGCAAAAGCAGCTTTAGGACCTATGTCAACCAGCTTTGGGCATGGATAGATGGCAACCTGACATCATTCAGAATTCACTGACAGGTGCATTTGACCTCCTTCAAGAGAGTTATGCATTCCCATAGATTTCTATGGAAATACCAAACCCAGATGACACAAACCAAAGCCTGATAAAACAGGCCCGAAAACGCAGATCGCTACAGCCAAGATAGAGGTCAAACCAAAGTCAGATGGAGGTCAACTGCAGAACACCTACACCTGTCAACAAACTCTGAATGATCTCAGAAGTGTCTCAAATTGATTTTGAATGCAAGCAAAATACAACTCAAAGCATGCTGGACTGGCCCATTGACAACGGCCCTCAAGGGCCCTTTATTTTTAACATTTTTTTCATATTTGGATAGAATAGAGAAAGGCTAGCACCACTGTATGATTTCTATTGTTATTTGTGTCCCTGTTGGGGAGAGTTACCCTCTCCATTTGTCTTAGGGACCATTGTCACCAGGACTAAAAGTGGAAAAATATTCCAACATGTTGAATCACCATAACTGAAATAAAAGATATTTTAAAAGATAGGAAATCTTCTAATGAGGACAATTGTGTTGACAATTGTCTAAGAAGGGACCCCACTGGAAGATTTCCCCTGTTGTGTCTAGTAGACTTGAGGTTAAAGGTAACCGGAGTCTAATTGGGACTCAGAAGGCAACAAAATCTCCACTTCAAAACTAAATACAGATATCTAGAATAATAAAAAAATGTAATTAAAAAACTTACCACAATGATGCTTTCATGCTCCTGAGTGGTTAAATTGCTATTCTGTAGTAATATAAGAAAGACATGAAGAAAGATTGAAAGGAACAGAACTCAAAGAAAAAAGTAAAAATGATGGCACAAAGTACAAAATAGCTTAAGAATTTAAAACAGTATCTTTCTGCACGCTTTGCAAAAATAGCCAGCTTTCTTCTACATTACTTGTACATTTGGGGACACCTACATCGTAAACATCACAGAAAAATTATGTATTACAACAAATTATAATTCTTGAAAAGGGTTTCTGATGGAACACCCCTTTTTTGTAAAAAGATACAAATTTCTAAAAGTGCAAGTCAGTGTTTTTCAGCTTTTCCTGGCTGATTCTAAGGCACGCTAATTTAATCTTCCAGGTTTCTTTTAGGGTTAACTACCAGATTGAAAGGACATTTCACCTTGTATCTCCTAGATTGTAAGCTCTAACGAGCAGGGCCCTCTGATCCCTCCTGTATTGAATTGTATTGTCACTGTACTGTCTGCCCTCATGTTGTAAAGCGCTGTGCAAACTGTTGGCACTATATAAATTATGTATAATAATAATAATAATATCCCATAATTGGTATCGTTGGGAGGAATTGTACCCCATCATTGGTATCGCTGGGAGGAATCGTACCCCTTCTTTGGTATGAGTGGGAGGAATCGTACCCCTTCATTGGTATGAGTGGGAGGAATCGTGCCCCATCGTTGGTATGAGTGGGAGAAATAGTTACAATAACTTTTATGATTTTGACAACTCCACTGCCCCAGCTTCCTTGGCGCCATTATACAAATATTTATATATATATATAATTATATATAAAGATATACACACACACGTTCATTGATACTGAAGTCAGTATATATTCTAAGCAAACCAGTGTCAGTAAGGCAACCTAGACAGTCAGAGTCAAAATGTACATGCAGAGAGAGTTATATCTGAAAATATTGACTAACTCTGTATAACTAGTGTGAAGTTCCAACTACTCCATAATACATTACTGATAAATACATTTGCTGCAACTCATTCATAGAAATGCAATAGGTTCACAATAAGTCACAAACCTGGTCAATTCAAACTGAGAAAATCAGCGTTTCTCAACCTCTTTACCCCAGAGGAACCCTTAACATTGGTTTCAGGTCTCAGAGAACCCCTTTTAACCTACAATGCATCAGGGGTCATTACCTTGCTGGTTAATTGAAAGATTGCCCACTTTACAGTGGTGGTCAGAATGTCACCCAGACAGCTAAAAAGATCATTGGTCAACTCGCCAGATATGCCAAGTGGCAATAGAACTGGAACTACGTAGGCACCATCAGATGGTATGTCAATCATCCACAGCTCAAGGAACTTCCAGCAACCTCTGGAGTAACCCTAGGATTCCACAAATCTGTGGTTGAAAATAGCTGGAGTCAATCATCCACAGCTCAAGGAACTAGCAACCTCTGGATGAACCCTAGGGTTCCACAGAACTGTGGTTGAGAACGGCTGGAGTCAATCGTCCACAGCTCAAGGAACTAGCAACCTCTGGAGTAACCATAGGTTTCCACTAACTATGGTTGAGAATGGCTGGAGTAAATCCAAAATCCCCCCCCCCCCCCCCAAAAAAAAATCCAAAACCAGTAAAAAAACTGCATGTCAAAACGATCAGTAGTTCCTGAGATATAGACAGCTCAAAATCTATGCAAATATAGACTTTTCCCTTTTAAAATGTTAAAATCGAATTGATCCTTTAGTCTTATCAACTTACTGCCCTATCAATGTAATAGGCGGTCTCACTAAGCAATAAGGGAGAGGCTTGGGATAAAGGAGGGAGCAGGGTCAATGTCAACGTTTATAGATTAAGTCAAGGTCTGCAAATATAGGTCCAGCTACCTATATTTCCATATCTCCTGTTCATTTAAACCTGCAGTTTTTGGTGACGGCGATCCATGCAAATGCGTCTTCATAAGGCGCTCAGTTTGCTGTGCCCGGGTTTGTGGAAGGTTTACTTTAACAAATATTATTATCATAATAACTGTCTCTCCAGCTCTTCTGCCACAGCGTGTGAAGAGAATAGATTGAAGTGTTTACAGTTAACATGAAATGCATTAAATTCCCCACCAGTCCCAGATGGAGTGCAGAAAAACAAACTGTTCCTTTCTTGGACTCAACACGTACAAAATTAATTTTGCCAAAACATATTACATCGCTGCTTCCTCATTTGGACAAACTCTCTTTGCATACAATAAACTCCGGCCATTAATTTACTGTCAATTGAGCACAAATTAGTCATTCTATTAGAAAGGATTTTTGTGTGGGACTGGTAAAGCACAAGTGTGACAGCAAATGTTGAGAAAAAATAAGTATATACCGGTAAGTAATTTGCCAATAGGAGACCCTCCTGATTATCTGGTCTGGCTTAATTTCTCAAGGTAACAAGTAGAGGACAAAAAAATCAATCTGTTAACCAATAACTCATGAGATGAAGAAGGCTTTCCCACTTTTGCTACTATAAATACCACGCACTACTATAGGCACTAGCCGGGTACTTCAATAATTCTGCTATACATGCAAAATATATGGTTGCTATAAGAACTGCTTTAATAAAAAAAAAACGTTTCTATCCTTCAAAAATATACTGCACTAAATGGGGGTGTTGGATCAATCAACAATCAATTTTTATCGAAATACCATATATACTCGAGTATAAGCCGAGTTTTTCAGCCCAATTTTTAGGCTGAAAAACTCCCCCTCGGCTTATACTCGAGTGAGCCGTACCTTTCATTACTAAAACAGTGTGTGTCTCCCTCTGTGTAATGCATTCTGTTTGCCCGGTTATTGCAACTAAGCCCCGTCTCCTCCTTGTCTGTGATAGGCAGAACACTGATACAGTTTCCCAGCATCGTATCAGTGTTCCTCTATCACGGAAGGACAAGAAGGAGGCGGGGCTTTGTTTCAATGAACGGCCGAACAGACTGCATTACACAGTGGGAGACACACGCTGTTTTAGTAATGAAAGGTACGGCTGCAAAAGGGCACGGTGAGAATGCAACTGGGCACGGTGAGAATGCAACTGGGCACGGTGAGAATGCAACTGGGCACGGTGAGAATGCAACTGGGCACGGTGAGAATGCAACTGGGCACGGTGAGGCTGCAGATGGGCACGGTGAGGCTGCAGATGGGCACTGTTTACCCAGTAGCTGCTGCATTTTCCCACCCTAGGCTTATACTCGAGTCAATGTTTTCCCAGTTTTGTGTGGTAAAATTAAGTGCTTTGGCTTATATTCGCGTCGGCTTATACTCGAGTATATACCCAATTTTTTTTTTTTTTTTTTTTTGTGTATGTTGTGTTGCTTTTGAGCAAAATATACATTCAACACATCAAGGGTATGTGTTGATGGGTTTTTGTTCTCTTCAGTTTTTGCATTCACACAGAAGTCTATGGAAATGCAACTCCCTTACGTCAAATGAAAGATCATCTCAATACAGCCTCAAACTGATGTCAAACCTAAGCCATCGACAAGCCCAATGCACAAATAAAAAAAGCTCACCTGAGTGCTAATGGCATCAAAACGTTAATAACACCATTTGAATGCTACCTAAATTTATTTGTTGTTTTTTTTTATTTTTTATATTAGATATACAAAAATCATTTGCGTTGGCCCTATGACCTAAATGAACAGCACAGCAGCCAGCACTAGAATTTAAACACAACATATTAGTGCAATGCTCCATAGTAACGAATCCCCTCATATGTGACCTACACATCAAACCCTCAAAACACCATCAAAGCAGTGATGTGCAAATTTCATAGTATGGCCAAAGCTTTTTGGCCATACATCTCCTGTGGGTCATAGAAATGCACAGTTCAGACAGTGCCGCTCCAGGCTCTAGAAGGATCCCAAAAATATTGTTGAGATCCGCCCAGCTGCCTGATTGACAGCTAGGTATGCCTCTCGGCACATGGCTGAGAGCCAGCTGCTCCCGTCCTCTCCCCAGCCCGGCGCCCCAGTGAGCGCTGGAGGGGCAGAGCAAAAAGCAGTGAATGACAGTCACTGCTCTTCGCTCTGAGCAGGCTGACAATTGAGCAATCAGTGGTCATTTGATCGCTCATGTTCTCAGGCTTAGAGCCATATTAGGACACATACACCTACCAATATCCATGAAAGTTTGAGAAAATTCCTTGGCAAGTCTTACCTCAGAGAGTAGCTTGGAGACAATTTCTAGTGGTGCCTGGTAGATAGAATCATCCTGCAGCGGGGAAGTCAGCGCCATGTCCACCAGAGTCCTGATCTCCTTCAGTACCACTTCCCAGCGATTTGGATTACTCAAAACTTTTTTGTACTTATAGATCTTTTTCTGAAAGACAGAAATTAAATGATGAATATATGAGAAAACTAAAAAGACAATGTATATGTGATCTGTAGCCATCCTTAATTACATTATACTTACTGTATCTGTCAGAGTGTTAAGTTGTAAAAATGTGCTTATTTGATGTGAATTCCCATGCTTTGTATTTGAAATAAAACATACCAACTTGAATTTTCCAAAGCCTTTTTTTACAGACCTTTCCATTTTCCATTATAATAATAAATACACTATTCAATTATTTTGGCCCCTTCAAATAGTGTAAAAGGGTCATTCAATTGTTACAGTCTCCGCTTTATCCTAAAGCACCCGGTTTCAATGTGAGATGGAGTGCTGCCAAGGCTTCACTATGATACCCTGTTGGGGGAATGTTTGTGCCACAGAGTCGATTCATGACCCAGTGGTACCCATCCCGAGTCTTGTCAGCTCCACTGGGCTCCTCCAAATCACTCCTTCCACTAATGCCAGGTAAGCTTTGTTTCATAAATACAGCAGAGAGCGGTCAAGCCTCAATAACTGTATAGTAAATGCTGAATCAAGCAGTCAAGCCGCAATAGCTGTAAAATAATTGCTGGATCAAGAGTTGCAGTGAACCTGGATTTAGATATAAAATCACAAAGGCTGCGCTACAAGCACTGGACAAAGCAATCAAGTCCACTGGTATCAGAAACATTGTAATCAACATCAGTTTTTGTCACAAAAATAAGTAAGGCAATAACCTCACATCAAGATATGGAAACTTTACATTGTAAACCTCATTTTCCATGTAGTTGCCTACCCCATTATTTTATTCAGGTCTTATTGTAAACTAATGCACTTGGGGGCTAAGAATATAATTGCAAATTACTCACTAGAGGGGAGGGGGAACCTCTGGGGGAATCCAGGATGGAAAAAGATAAGACAGACTGAGCAATAGCATGCAATGTCAAGCTGCAGCAAGCAAAGCCAGCAGACTATTAGCATGCATAAAAAAAGGAAATTTACTCCAGAGGTAAAACTATAATCCTGCCACTTTATAAAAAAAACTCTGGTCTGGCCACATCTGGAGTATTCCATCCAGCTCTGGTCACCAATCCTCAGGAAGGATGTGCTGGAACCGGAAGGAGTCCAGAGAAGGGCAACAAAAATAATAAGGGGACTGGAGGACTTCAATTGCAAGGAACAACTACAAGCACTAAACATATTGGGCCAGATCCACGTAGGGCGGCGTATTTTTAGGCAGGCGTAGCGTATCATAGTTACGCTACGCCGCCGCTACTTTGAGAGGCAAGTGCTGTATTCACAAAGCACTTGCCTCTAAAGTTACGGCGGCGCAACGTAAATCTCCCGGCGTAAGGGCGCGGAATTCAAATGATGAATAGGGGGCGTGTTTTATGTAAAACAAGCTTGACCCCACGTAAATTACACTTTTTTCGTACGGCGCATGCGCACGCATGCTCAATATCACGTCAGATTTTCAAATTAAATTACGCCCGCTCAATGCCTAGACGACGTGAATGTAATTTACGCAAAGCCCTATTCACGAACGTTTTACGCAAACGACGTACACGACGGAAAATTCGACGCTGGCCCGACGTCCATACTTAACATTGCGTACGCCTCATAGAGCAGGGGTAACGTTACGCCGAAAAAAGCCTTACGTAAACGACGTAAAAAAAAGCGCAGGGCGGACGTACCTTTGTGGATTGGTGTATCTAGCCAATTTGCATACTCGATGCGGAAATCGACGGAAGCGCCACCTAGCGGCCAGCGTAAATATGCACCTAAGATCCGACGGCGTACTAAGACGTACGCCAGTCGGATCGAGCCCACATTCAGTCGTATCTTGTTTTGTGGATACAAAACAAAGATACGGCGGGGCATCTCAGAAATTACGCGGCGTATCAATAGATACGCCGGCGTAATTTCTTTGTGGATCTGGCCCATTCTCTTTGGAGAAGAGACACTTGAGAGGAGATATGATAGCAATATACAAATAGATCAATGGTGATCCCAGCGTAGGTAGGAAACTATTCAGTTCCAGGGAGTGTAAGAGGACACAGGGAAACACAATGAGACTTGAAGAGAAGCGTTTTAACCTTAAGCTGTGTAGGGTTTTATTTACCGTCAGGGTGATAAGGATGTGGAACTCTCTTCCACAATTGGTGGCGTCAGCGGGAAGTATTGATAGTTTTAAAAGACTATGGACATGCATCTTTGTGAACGCAGCATACGGGTATATGGGAAATGATTATCGACATTGACACACATACACAGGTTGAACTAGAATCGTTATTCAACAATAACGATTAAACAATAAAATAAAAACACATATAAAAAATATGTCTGGTGTCCATCAATATGTATGTGCTATTGGACGGTTTCTACTTAGTATAAAACATTATAGTAAGGCCCCATTCATGTTAGCAATAACGTGTGGGAGACCAATTGGGAGGGGGGGTCCTGGCGATTAGCTGTAGGTGGCTATTCCACTGAAATCAATGGGCGGCTGACAGCTCCGGCAGCCAATCGCAGCCACTGACATGTAATTACTCATGAAGCATTTATCTGCAAATAATTAACCCCAGGGGGTATGTAGGTCAATTATTTGTAGGTAAATCGCTCTATTACATGCGAGAGGTCATGCTTAGCTTCGGGAAATGTCAGCCTCCCACTGCTTTCAATGGGGCTGCCACTCACAGCCAATGGTCGGAAACCACTGCTAGGTCTCCAGCATGTAAGTGCCAATGGCCCCATCGTGTAAATGGGGCCTAACCACCAATGTAAAGATAAAAGAAGACATAGCAGTCGTGGTGGGAACAATTGTGAACTCCAGACTGGACTATGCTAATGCCCTTTACCTTGGACTCCCAAAGTACCAAATCGCTCGTCTGCAAGTCGTACAAAATACGGCCGCCAGACTGGTGACCGGGATAAAACCCTAGGAATCAATCACAGCTTCGTTAAGAACCCTCCATTGGTTGCCAGTGAAGGGCAGAATTGCTTTTAAAGCACTCTGTCTGACGCATAAGTGCATCCATGGGAAGGCCCCCCAATATCTATGCGAAAAAAATAAAAACTTACAACCCCAATCGCGTTCTGCGATCCGACCGACCAAAATCTGCTCCAGATACCCAAAGCCAGATACGAATCCAAAGGGAAAAGAAGATTTGCGTTCCAAGGCCCCAGGCTATGGAACGCTTTACCAACCAGCATTCGGTTGGAGGAGAACCACTTGGCCTTCAGAAGAAAGATCAAAACTCATCTCTTTTGATCTCAAAGGAGAAAGGAACAACGAGCGCCCAGAGGCGATTTAGTTTGCATGTGCTGCGCTATATAAGTTTTTCACTCACTCAATTTGTTTCATTGTATTTGATTGTAAATGGTTCATAAAATACAAAATACTATCTCAAAACTATTTTTGTTTTTACTAATGGACATGCAAGTTGAGAGCGCCACATTTCTTTCAGTTCAAACACCTAATTTGTCTACCAGTTTTATACTTACTATTACTCTTTCCTTTATAAACTAGCACAAAAGAGGGAATGGGGTATAGTCAAAGCAACCTAAAAAAAATCATCATCAAGTAAAATATACATTTCTCCTTTTTTCACTAATTATAGGAAAGGGTTGAAGTCTAATTTTTCATTTTTCCTGGAGTTGATTTCCCTTTTAGTTTGTAAATCCACCTAATCGCCGACCTCAATAAGTTTACATTGTGATCACATCCACATACAATCTGAAAACCCATCACGATCTGGAGTGAAGAGACAACAGTCTGAACAGTATACAGGCATACTGTGCACAGCGTCCTGTAACCCCACCTCCACGGTCAAGAAGAAGAGATGTATGGTCACATGACATAACTTTTTAACCTTGTAAAAGCGGTAAGAAAGAAAAGACAATAGGCCTGACATAGAGAACACTTGCACAACTGGTTTTCTTGCCTATACTTTTATTTAGATTTTAGGATCACTTTGGCTGTTCATGCATCGGACCCTTGGTTAATAGTTTGTTATTTTCTTGTTTGGACGCTTTTCAGTGTCTTGTCCTAGTATTGCTTAAGCTTTGCTTTGACGTAATCAGCCCTATAGTACTGTCATTGACCTGTCAGTCATGGTGGAAATTCATAGGTAACCTTATATTGTTGACCTATCCTGTCCGGTGTCCTCTCAGTCTGTCATGTACATTTCTGGAATTTGTACGACAGTTTTTTCTGTACTAAAATGTATAATACTCTATTGTCTGATGACTTCTGATTCTTGTTTAAAAGTTACAAAAATAAAAAAAATTGAGTATGGGGAAAAAAAAAAAAATATATTACATTTCTGAAACTAAACAAAAGCAGTTATATTACCAACAATTTTTGTCTTAGTAAGGGTCTATAACGCTGTATGTCCACAACTATTTTAAAGCCGGCCTTAGACGGTTTTGAAATTTGGCAAGTTCAGCAGGAAGTAGACGAGATTCAAACCATGCATGGGCAGGCTGAATGTACCCAAGTTGATCACTCAACCAGCCTGTCAGATTTTACATGCAATTATTGCTAGAGGTTGTTATAGCCGCCCCTGTCGGAAGAACACAATGGCTCTGCAGGAGGGATTCCCCCATCAAATCAGTGAGGGTGATTTTTTTTTCCTGCAGCACGTGGTTGCAAGAAAGAAAATCACTCTGTCTATGGCTGGCCTAATTTATATAAATTATCTAAATTTTCTGCAAAAAAAAAAAACCGATATAATTATTTATATATATATATATATATATATATATATATATATATATATATATATATATATATATATATATATATATATATATATATATATATATATATATATATATATATATATATATATATATATTTATTTATTTTATATATTTTTTTTTTCAAAGAAAGTTATGGTTAAATGACATTCCTGGAGCTGCGGTGGCTCAACGCGATTGGCACTGCGCTGACAAGCCATTCACCTCTGCAGCTAGGGGTTCGGATCCCGGTCTCGGCTACATGTGAATTGAGTTTGGTGGTCTCAGCCCGGCTCCCGGTGGGTGTGCTATCCCACAAAAACCACCACACTCACACACTTACACGCACTCGAAATTGGGTTAACATGCACGCACTTTGACCACACGGTCTCTAAAAAGAGAGGCGAAGGACTAACGTGGCTGGTTGAGCGGAGTCCCTCTGCCCCGTTGGGCTTCAAAGCGGAGCAGGTAGGGCGGGCTGTGTGGGAGGACCCCCTCACACACCCGCCATTGCCACCCGGGGCATGGAGAAAGGTGGCAGATTGCCTCTGGGGGAGGCCTGCCTACTCCCAACTCCTGCAGTCCGGCTCCTCTCTCGAGTACACGCATAAAAAATACACTTTAAAAAAAAAATGACATTTTCTTTCCTTGACTGGGTTCGTAGGAAGAAAGATTTTGTGGTCCACGTCACCTCCTATTTTAATCATGTAGAATCGCTGGGACTACATTTTCCAGCACCCCCTTCTGTCTCCAAGTGGCATTTACATAAAGGGGCATTTCTGCAAAGCCAACTGAAATGGGCCTGAAGTGGTCAGGTGGGGATGGGCATGGTTGATAGACCAGCTAAGAACTTGTTTGTCCAAAGAGACAACCTTTTGTTAATGCCCACAAACATGGCGTCACCATGTTGTGTTGTAATTCACACGGACACTGGAAACGTGACGGGGACAATGGTGTCATCATTCCAGGAGGCAGGCAATGGTTGTCAGACAACACTAAGTGACGTATGGCTGACTAGTCTGACAGGATCACCAGGTAATTTGTAGGCTTTGCAGGAGGGTAGGAAAATAAGGATAGAAATACTCTCAATTCTGCAGTACATATTGATTTTCAGTTTTTGACGTCAATTCTACGTTAAAACGAAGTGCTCGCCAGAAAAATGGCTGGCACACAGATTGGATAAAAAAAAGTTACACAGACATAACAAAATAGTTTTAAAGTATAAAGGGAAGTAGACAGACACGAAGGAGGAATTGTTTATTTTTCTACTGTCAATTTCAATGTTTTACAAGACCATTCATATCACATTTATATATTACATTCCCCATTACTTAAACGACTTTTTTTTCTTTTACTTTTTTTTTTATTATTTTTGGATAGGAAGTGTAGTTTCCACTGAGCTGGCTGCCAGCTTTCATTTATACAAGTCAATGTAGTTTGACATGCAGTTAAAATAAATGCACAGCGTTATCGAGGCATCTTAGGCGGTTCATTCTTATGTGACACAAGCATTTGTCTATTTTGGGTTCATACACTGCATGCAGGCAGAATGAGAAAGTGCCCTGAGACAGGAGATAATGTAACCGACAATCCGGGATCAAGTAACATTGATTTACTTACGTCAATTGCAACAACATCCTGCGGCCCCCAGGTGGGGAGGATGTCTTGAAATGAACTCGCCTAAGGTAACAACTGGGGCCTCACATGTTTGGGTGTTAACCTGTACAGTGCCATAGGCAAACAATTTTGACACCCAACTTATTGGGGATAAAAGTGGATTTATCATCCAGACACTGCCTTAGAAGAATGCCAAAAATAACATATTGTTAAAGTAAAAGAATATGGTTAACAAAGATTATTTATTTAACTACTTTAAATTAGCCCAATTCCTCATTCTTTCTTAAAGCGGATCTCCCGCGGCTCAATAGTTTTTTTTTTTTATTGCAAATTAAAATGTGTATTAGCACTACTGTGCTAAACTCACGTATCCGGTTTTCGTCTGCCCCTCCGCTGTTATTTCAGCTATAATAATCACTTATATTCTCCTTCACGTCCCGTGGCCATCTTGGCTTTGGGCGCTCGAATCCAACAAGGAGCTACTTCCTATTTGCGGTGGATGCTGTCCCAGCATCCACCGCTCGATCTCGTGCATGGTGAATGTGCCCGTCGGCGTGAGCGTCTCTGTTGTCATCGCAACGGCAGGCGTATGAATGAAAAGTTCCCGCCCCGTTGTGATGATAACAGAGCCTCGTGAAACACTGGAGAAGTTTAAAACGCCCGCCCCTTCCTTTGTTTACATCGGCGTCACTTCCTCCAAAATGAAGTCGCGCGATGTCTCATAACAGCCGAATATTACAAGCTCTGAGAATAGCTCCCAGCAGGCACAGCGCGGCGCAGGAAACGTCAGAAAACCCGTCTAAAACCCGAGGGGGGGCAGACCGGAACCACGGCTCAAATACAAGGTACAGATTTAATAATTAAAATGTAAATAGCCGATTCAGGCTTAGATTGGAGCGGTAGTAATATGGAGGTATAGTGTAAATGAGGGTGGAGATCCGCTTTAAACTGAATTTATCACTAAAACAAAATGTTAGCAGCCATGAGCTTAACAATAAAAAATATATATATATGGTTTATTCAGGGAGAGACAATCAAGCATCGATTGTGCATTGGTTTGCTTTTTCTTTAAAACTACATGACCAAATCCATGGCGTTGGTCACATGACCCAGGACCAAACGTTGGAGGTGGCATCAATGTAACTGCAGAAGGGAACATTTTTGTAAATGTTACCGATATATTGCCCAAAAGTTACAGTAAGACTTTTTTTATTTACTTGATAGCATAAAAATAATAAATTATAATTCAATGAAGAATTCGGCAAACTAAAATGCAGCGTACACACGATCGGTCCATCCAATGAGAACGGTCTGATGGACCGTTTTCATCGGTTAACCGATGAAGCTGACTGATGGTCAATCGTACCTACAGGAATTTTATTAATTGAATCCCAGTGTTCAGCTGCTTGTTTTATATGTGTTTTTTATTGCGCTGATTATATTTTCTACATTTACAATCGTACCTACACACCATCGGTTAAAAAAACGATTGTGTCAGAACGCGGTGACGTAAAACACAACGACATGCTGAAAAAAATAAATGCTTCCAAGCATGCGTCGACTTGATTCTGAGCATGCGTGGATTTTTAACCGATGGTCGTGCCTACTAACGATTGTTTTTTTTCCTATCGGTTAGGAATCCATCGGTTAAATTTAAAACAAGTTAGCTTTTTTTTAACCGATGGATAAATAACCGATGGCGCCCACACACAATCGGTTTGAACCGATGAAAACAGTCCATCAGACCGTTCTCATCGGTTTAACCGATCGTGTGTACACGGCCTAAGAAGTAATAAAGTAGTGAGAAAATGCACCAACAGTAGCGGGTGACGGACTCATGTTTATAACACTAAATATGTACCTATCAAAGGTTCGAAGGGTGTCCCTCAAGTGGCAGGCCATGTGTGTATGTAGGTGCGAGTGTTAGTATGAGAGACTATGTTGATTGTTAGTTAAATCAATACGTTTGAAAGTTTCCCTACTTTAAGGAACCGTACTGTTGTGGCATGGGGTCCTACACGGTCCCTAAAAAGCAATATTATGACCCCGCAATATGGCACTTCCTCCCCGTTTGGGAACTTGAGGTGCAGATTCTGCTATATTAATATGTGGGCCAAGGGTTCTATAACAGACATTTGTATTCCCAATGTACCCTTCTGGGGGGAAAATGTATGTTAAAAATTTTTGTGGAAAATTCAATAAATACTTAAAAAAAAAAAAAAGAGTAACAAAATGCAAAAAAATTTATTTTACTATAAATGATGTCTAATTACTGATAGTATAAGCATACAAAGCTCTAAAGAGGGTCAGTAGGAAGACAGTCATAGCGTACATTCGGAAGCCCGTTCTGTGCAATGTCCCCTCTCTCTGCTCCCTACATCAATCACATTCATACTTCTAAGGCATGCATGCTTCTGATCAGTGGCTGGGAGATATTTCTTACTACTGGCAATATTTTATTTTGAGAATTCTGTGAGAGGCAACAAGAAGCCTTGAGTAGGTGTTTTTGTATTACAAACATACGTTCCAGGGTGATCAGATTACAGACAAAAGGGACTGGGGTGGACTACAGTATGTCCTTCCCTGATGATACGTTCCAGGGTCTTTAGTTTACAGACAAAGGGGACTTCGATGCACTACAGGAAGTCCACCCCCAGTAGATACCTTCCAGGGTCATCAGATTACAGACATAAGCGACTGGTGCACAACAGCAAAGACCAGGTAAAACACTAATGCCCTGTACACAGGATCGGAATTTCCGAACGTCATAAACTGACGGAATTTTTCGTCAGAATTCCGTTCAAACTGTCTTGCATACACACTGTCATGCCAAATTCCGACCGTCCAAAACGCGGTGACGTACAACACTACGATGAGCCAAGAAAAATGTTCAATGCTTCCGAGCAATCGTCGACTTGATTCCGAGCATGCGTCGACTTGATTCTGAGCATGCATGTTTTTTTCCTACATCGGAGTTCCACACAGACAATCGGAATTTCAGATAGGATTTTTTTTTCCATAGAAAAAATAGAACATATTCTCTTTCTAAACTCAGACGGAAAAAAGTCCGATGGGGCACACACACAGTCGGAGTATCCGATGATAAAATTCCGTCTGACTTTTTTCATCGGAAATTCCGATCGTGTGTACGAGGCATACGTGACTCTGCAGGTAGGCTATACTGCCTAAATGTATGTCGAAATTTGATTTTCTGCTTTGACTGGACGGAAAGAAGGAACAGAGAAGGTCCAATCACCTTAAAGATCTTCCCTAAAACAAAGTACTGTAGATATCTATTCACTTGAAATCGGTACAGAGGCCAAATTACACAGAACTATACTCTATATTTGATGAGGTCTATGGAAGAAAATAAACACAATCTAACACTAACACAGCAACAGGCTTTAAAATTAATCTAAACCTCAAGCTTTGTTCCGTTTTAATGTAAACATGGACATCTGATGTCCAATCTTCGATACCTGCCATTTCAGCAGCTATAAATCTAAATGGCCACCTACTATTCTGTCCACCTTTAGGCAATCCCTGTTACTCACCCCTTCAGGGAAGGCTACCCCACCTCCACGTGTAGGTATATGTGCCTTGTTGCTTTGGCATCCCCAAGAGACTCACGGCTGTGCATCTCCATCACAGGAGCGAGCTCCCTAATGATCCGAGCTACTGCATCAGGGAAGAGAAAGAGTATGTGAGGGGGTTTGAATCAGAGAAAGAGCTCGCTCCTGAGATGGAGGAGGAGAACAGTATAAGCTAGGAGTCTCTTATCAAGTCCTAGCAACATATAAAGTCCTAGCAACAAGGCAGGACAGGATCTCCGAGTTTATCAGACGGGCTTCATGATATATGCAAATAGCCTACACCTATAGCATTGTTCAACTTTGCTCAAATCTGCACAGTTTGCTTTCATCTATAGCAGGGGTCTCCAAACATTCTAAACAAAGGGCCGGTTTATTGTCCTTCAGACTCCAGGAAGGCCGGACTATGGCCAGCGGGAGTGGAAATTTTCCTGGCATCAGCGGGAGTAAGCATTGCCACATTTGGTGTTAGGTGGAGGAACAGTGTCCAGTCCTTTGTATCGTAGGGAGACATAGTACCTCATTTCTGGTGTCCAGTGGGAGAAATGATGCCCCATTGTTGGTGGACAGTGGGAGAAATGATGCCCCATTGTTGGTGGACAGTGGGAGAAATGATGCCCCATTGCTGGTGGATAGTGGCAGAATAGTGTCTTGTATCAGTGGTAGGAATAGTGCCCAAAGGGCTGGAAAAAGGCAAGCAGAGGGCCACATTCTTTGGAGACTACTGATTTATAGGAACCCCTTACCTGCATAGGCAGTTTTTTGGTAAAAGTGAACTATGCCTTTTAACACCTCCCTCTAGCTAGCAAGAAACGATGCACAGAACTCAACTGATAACTTAAAACATTTGGCTGATCCATGACAGTTACATTTTAACGAAAGAATTTTAATCTGCAGGATTTTTTTTTCTGTATTGTGTATTCAAGTTATTTAGACAAGAACATTAACACTCATCGGTGTATTCTACACACTATTCTGAGAGCAGCCAGCTGTTGTTGGGCCCCTCAAGTTGGGTTGGAGGGCAGGTTAGTTGCGCCCTCACAACTTTATTAACATTTTCAACATGTTCACGGTCAACACACATGTACCGCAACAGTGCCCGATTGGCCAACAGTGCTTCCCGTCCTTCCAGTATGGGTGCCACGCTAGACGTGATGGTAAGACACACTTAGGAGCTTATGCCAATTGGTTTTAAGAATAACCCAACTCCAGCGATATCTTTAAAGCGGAGGTTCACCCAAAAATCCACTTTTTCACATTAGCTCCATAACATCTGCAGTATGCTGTTTTTTTTTTTTTTTAATTATCGTTATATGAGCCCTTGTTTACCGGCTCCGAGCGGGGAATCCTGCGGGGAATGGGTGTTTCTAAGCGAAGAGGTGTTGATTGACGGCTGCTAAGGCACGTCACGCCTTCCGAAAACACATAAAGTCAAACTTGGGCGTTTACGGCGCCTGCGCCTGCCGTGTAGAGCTGACTGCGCAGGCGCCGTAAACACCCGAGTGTGACTTCGGGTATTTTCGGAAGGCATGATGCGCTTTAGCAGCCCGTCAATCAACTGCTCTTTGCTTAGGAACGCCTATAACCGGAAGTAATCCCCCGCTCGGAGTCGGATAACAAAGGCTTGTATAACGATAAGTACAAAAAAAAAAAAAAAAAAAGAAACAGCATACTGCAGATGTTAGCAGTATGCTGGAGGCATATAGCTAATGTCAGAATGTTTATTTTTGGGTGAACCCCCGCTTTAATAAATTGTACTGCCATCTGTGACTCCACTTCACTTTAATGTGAAGTTTTATAGAGATAAATTAAAGTGAATCGTAACAGTGTGGCACAATCTACAGTAAATATGCTCTTTAGTACTTTGGAAAAGTTAGAACCTTTTGGTCTCCGTACTGGAGAGATTCCCCTCCATTTGTGGTCACTAAAACAGCAAAGAAAGGAAAACCCCGGGTAGAGAGATCCTCTCTTTTCTCTACAAAATTAAAAATTTCAAAATCATTTTGGCTGAAGCAGGACTTTAACCTTCCATGCTGTCAATCTGTTGAAGTCTATGGGACCAAAAACGCTTGTAATCTGCCAAAAAGAAGCTTGTGAACTTTTTTGAGCTTCAGGCAACAGAACGCTCATATGTGAACAGGGGGCCATTGAAATGAATGGGATTTTGCTTGTTGGGTGCTTTGGAGCTTCAGAGATGAGCATTTTAGGCCTCGTACACACAATAGGTTAACCAGAGGACAACGGTCTGATGGACCATTTTCATCAGTCAAAACCGATCGTGTGTGGGCCCCATAGGTTATTTAACCAGAGGTTAAAAAAAAGCCAACTTGCTTTAAATTTAACCGATGGATTCCTAACCGACGGGTAAAAAAACGATCGTTAGTAGGCACGACCATTGGTTAAAAATCCACGCACGCTCAGAATCAAGTCGACGCATGAACGCATTGAACTTCGTTTTTTTTTCAGCACGTCGTTGTGTTTTTACGTCACCGCGTTCTGACACAATCGGTTATTTAACCTATGGTGTGTAGGCGTGACGGACCATCAGTCAGCCTCCTCGGTTAACCTATGACAACGGTCCATCAGACCGTTCTCATCGGATGGACTGATTGTGTGTACGAGGCTTTACAAGCTGAAAAACTCTCAGGTGTGAACAGGGCCTTAGTAAATCTAAACTTCATCAGCAGTTAGAGCAGTCTTGTGACTTCTATCAGTGTCTGGTTAAAGCTTGTAGGAGGGATTTTCATTTTGTTCTCATTGTCCTATCAGGCTGCAGGACCCCTGATCCTCTGCCTGGTCAGTGCCAATTTGCCCTGTGCTGATCACATGCACGGTCCCAAAAAAAACTCCTCTCTTGCAATACACACCAAACTGAGCATGTGCAGCTTGTCCCCTAGCCTCTGTTCTATTGGGAGATGGACTGGGGACACAGTGGAAGAAGAGGAGGATCAGAGAAGACAGGATGAAACAGTCTTTTTACACAAGGATTAACCCCTGCAGAGGATTAACCCCTTAGGTTGCACAGTGAGTATAACAAGTATGCTGTACTGAATATACAGACTGATTTGACTGTTGTGGGTTTAGGCTGCATTCACACCTGAGCGTCGGTCGTTCTGTGTTTTTTTTGGCGTTTTTTTCCGGCGTTTTGTTGCGCGTATCCATGCTTATTTGCGCGTTTGCATACAGCGTTGTCCGACGTTTTTGTACTTTGACGTTTTTTATTTTAGCCAATAGGAAAAACTATCATCTTTTCATCACTTGTTGCTATGTTGGTAGATTTTTTTAATCTTCTGCATGGGCAAAAGTGCTATTGTTTAAAGCGACGAAACGCCCGTAGCAAACGCCCGTTGTCGCGCAAGTCGCTTGAATCGAGCGTTTCCATTACTTTCTATGGGAAATGGAAACGCTCAAATACGCCCAAGCCGCCCGATACGCGCGACAAAAAAGGGTCCGGAACTTTTTTTGGCTACAGGCGATGGGCGTCAGACGCATCAGCGTTCAGATGTGAACCATCCCCATAGACTTTAATGTATTTTGGTCCCTCTGGCGTTTGTGAGCGTCGCGCTACAGGCGACAAAACGCCTAGGTGTGAATGGGCTCTTAGTAACACTTCAAGTGAACCCATTGCTTTGTCCTGCATTGTAAAAGACCAGGTTTACTTTTAGTTTATGTTTCAATGTGGTGGAAGACTATTATTACCTGATGACAAGTGATCATTCCAATGAGCTTTGACTCGCATCACCGAACAGCTGGGACAATTCACCTGTTTTTCTGTTTGTCGGAGGGGATGGGAATCAAACACTTGTTCCTCATATCTAAAAAAGAGATGGGGCTAAGGGTGGACCTGATTTTATGCACGTATGCCTAAAGATTTTCTGCACTATGTGGAGGAGATCACTGCTTGTTCTGTGTACAGCAATTGTTGCTATGCTGAAGGATTACTGTACAGACAAAAGCAAGAGTGGCATGTCCTGGATGCCTTCACACTATTTTATCTATAGTGTGAATTCTCTGTGATAAAGTTATTTATTCATGGGACAAATGCATAAATCTGAGCAAGTAGCATTGACAGTCGCTACATGGCCGCACGATAGCTATTTCTGATGAACGCTAAATAACCGCTTAGTAAATATTGCACTTTTGAGAGGGCCAGTACATTAAAAATGGTTATTTAACCACTTCCATACAGGGCACTTACGCACCTTCCCGCCCAAGCCAATTTTCAGCTTTCAGCACTGTCGCACTTTGAATGGCAATTGCGCGGTCGTGCTACACTGTACCCAAACAAAATTGGCGTCCTTTTTCCCCCACAAATAGAGCTTTCTTTTGGTGGTATTTGATCACCTCTGCAATTTTTTTTTGCGCAACAACTAAAAAAAATTACGTTTTTATTTTTTTCTGTTCATTTTTTTGTAAATAAGTATGTTTTCTCTTTCAATTACGGGCACTGATATGGCGGCACTGATGGGCACCGATGAGATGGCACTGATGGACATTGATGAGGTAGTACTGACGGGCACAGATGAGGTGGCACTGATTGGCGGCGCTGATATGCGGCACTGATGGGCACACATAGGCGGCACTGATGGGCACACATAGGCGGCACTGATGGGCACACATTGGCGGCACAGATGGGCACTCATGGGCGGCACAGATGGGCACTCATGGGCGGCACAGATGGGCACTCATGGGCGGCATTTATGGGTGGCACTGATGGATACTTATGGGTGGCACAGATGGGCACTGATAGGTGGGCACTGGGCATGGATGGGCACCGTGGGGTGGCACTGATGGACACTGTGGGGTGGCACTCATGGACACTTGGGGTGGCACTGATGGACATTGTGGGGAAGCACTGATCTACCCGTGTTGCCAGTCAGTGCCCATTTGTGGGCACTGATTGGCATCTTTTTTTTTTTTAAAAAAGTTTTTTTTTTTTTTTTTTTTTAAGATTTTTTTTTTTTTACATGCTTTTTTTTTTTTTTTTTGCCCACCCTGGTGGTCCAGGGTGGGCATCCCTGGTGGTCCATGTGGCGATCCGAGGGGGGGCTGCGCTGATAAACAATCAGCGCAAACCCCCCCTGTCAGGAGAGCCGCCGATCGGCTCTCCTTTACTCGCGTCTGTCAGACGCGAGTGAGGAAGAGCCATCAACGGCTCTTCCTGTTTACATCGTGATCAGCCGTGATTCGACACGGCTGATCACGTGGTAAAGAGTCTCCGCCGGAGACTCTTTACCGAGATCGGAGATGCAGGGTGTCAGACTGACACCCCGCATCACCGATCGCCGCGCGCCCCCATGGGCGTGCGCGGCACGAAATCCTGCAGGACGTCCATGGACGTCCTGTCAGGATTGTGTAACCACTTCCCGGACGTAAATCGGCCATAGGCCGGGCGGGAAGTGGTTAAAGTGTTACTAACCCCAGGACCCTGCATTCACTACATCTGGTCTCCCACAGTACACACAACATGGAAATGCAATAGTTTTAGTAAATATAAACTGCTAAATACCTTTTCTCATCAGCTGTATATAGCAGTCGTGTGACTTCTAATAGTGCCTGGTTAAAGCCTGTAGGAGGAGTTTTCATACTGCACTGGCTGTCCTATCAGGATGCAGGACCCCTGACCCTCTGTCTGGACAGTGCTGATTGGCCCTGTGTTGATCACATGCACCCTCCCAAGAAAAAAAAAACTGTCTAGCAATACACACCAAACTGAGCATGTGCAGCCTGACTCTATAGACTTTTGGAGACAATGCAAGTAGAGGAGGATCTGTGCATACAGGATCAAACAGTTTTTTTACACAATGCAGAAGATTAACCCCTTCCAGTGAGTATAACAAGTACGTTTTACTGTATATACAGACTGATTTTACTGTTGTTGGTTTAGTAGCATTTTAAAGCTGAACTGCAGGAAGATACAAAAGGTACAAATGAATGCAGTTCTGTAATCATTGAACCATAATAAAATGTATTCTTTTAAATACAAGTAGTATAAGCACCTGAATTTTACTTGGTACCTTCATCTAACAGTCTGCTGTACAACAGAGCTCAAACTGGGGGAAGAGGAGCAGCACAAGAAGCCAGTCCTTTAGGCAGCTAAAGGACCTGGCCAGTTTTTGCGATTCGGCACTGCGTTGCTTTAACTGACAATTGCGTGGTCGTGCGACGTGGCTCCCAAACAAAATTGGCGTCCTTTTTTTCCCACAAATAGAGCTTTCTTTTGGTGGTATTTGATCACCTCTGTGGTTTTAATTTTTTGCGCTATAAACAAAAATAGAGTGACAATTTTGAAAATAATGCAATATTTTTTACTATAATAAATATCCCCCAAAAATATATATATAAAAAAAAAATGTTCCTCAGTTTAGGCCGATACGTATTCTTAAGCGTTTATCGATTGGTTTGCGCAAAATTTATAGCGTTTACAAAATAGGGGATAGTTTTATTGCATTTTTATAAAAACAATTTTTTACTACTAATGGCGGCAATCAGCGATTTTTTTCGTGACTGCGACATTATGGCGGACACTTCGGACAATTTTGACACATTTTTGGGACCATTGTCATTTTCACAGCAAAAAATGCATTAAAAATGCATTGTTTACTGTGAAAATGACCATTGCAGTTTGGGAGTTAACCACAAGGGGGCGCTGAAGGGGTTATGTGTGACCTCATTTGTGTTTCTAACTGTAGGGGGGCGTGGCTGTAGGTGTGACGTCATTGATTGCGTTTCCCTATAAAAGGGAACGATCAATGACGGCGCCACAGTGAAGAACGGAGAAGCTGTGTTTACACACAGCTCTCCCCGTTCTTCAGCTCCGGGGACCGATCGCGGGACTCCAGCGGTGATCGGGTCCGCGGGTCCCGCGGTCACGGAGCTTCGGACCTGGTCTTTTTGAGACTCCAGTGATGAGAAAACCCAATCAGAGTTCTTGCTCTTCCTGTTACTTTGTCCATATTCATCAAATAGAAAAAGAAGGGACCCTTGCAATCGAGACAAAAAGGAAAAAACATAAAAACAGTTCAAAATCAAAATGTAAAAAAAAAAAAAAAGTACACCAACCCTTTAACCTAATTTCCAGGGATAGTTTGCTGTAAGTGCAAGAAAACTGAAAAATAACATAAGAATGCAATATAATATTCTAAAAAACAGGAAGCAATGGAATTTCCTGCCTTAATTTATTCACAGAATAAAATAACTATTTTGTTGTGATGTTCTTTCCTGTGTTCGGTTCTCTTTATCACTTCGTAGTTTTTGGCAGTGAAAAAAGGAATTAGTAAGGCAAAGAAACAAACAGTCATGTGATCCCACACCACTATTAAAAATCAAATAGGGCTGAAACAACGAACCGATTAATCGACAACTAATCAATTATGAAAATAGTTGTCAACTATTTTCATAATTGATTAAAAGCACTGCAGCCATTGGCTCGCGCTGCTGTCAATCACATCCAATGACGCGGCGTGCCGGAGGGGGCGGATCGAGTGTTACAGTGAGCGGCTACAGTCGCCGGCTGTATCACTGGAGGGCGCCCGCAAGAACTAACCGCATGATGGTGGTTGTTTCTTTTTGCAGGGAGGAGCCGAGACAGCCGCCGAGGGACCCCAGAAGACCAGGTTCGGGGCCACTATGTGCAAAACGAGCTGCACAGTGGAGGCAAGTATAATGTGTTTGTCATTTTTTTTTTTTTTTATCTTTTGTGTTCCTTTAATGTAATTTCTGAGCAAAAAACAATTTTTTTTACCAAAAATAAATAGAAGAATACGTATCGGCCTAAACTGAGAAAAAATAATGTTTTTTTTATATCTTTTTTGGGGATATATTTTTATTATAGCAAAAAGTATAAAAATAATCGTTAGTTACAGCCCTAAACTCAAAGATGGTATTCATGTATTTATAGGTGTTCATTTTTTTTTAAAATATATTTTTTATTTATCTTTTTTTTCTTCTTTTATATTTATTTTTTAAACAGTTATTTGATCCCACGCAACTATTACAATTATAGAATGGTATCTATGTATTTATGTAAGAGTTAATTTATCAACGTTGTAATAAATTAGACTCTTTACAAAACTATATCTAGCAACCCTTCGAAATAAAAAAGAAAATACACTAAGCACTATCCTAACGTGTGTAGTTGGGTGCAAATCTCCATGACCTGCGTGATTTTGGCAAATTGGGTCATGTCTGTCTGCAGCCGGCTCGCCAAAAACTTGGAGGCTCATACTCATCACTTCACTAAATCTATATCCATATCAGCCTTCGTCGTTCCCGTCTCTCTTTGACTTCAATCTCTCCCATCATCAAAGTCTTCTCCAGTGAGTCCAGCCTACATATTAAGGAGCCAAAATATTTGAGCTTAAGTTTCAGTGTCAGTCCTTCTAGTGAGCAGTTTAGGTTTATTTTTTGAAAACTAGCCGATTCGTTCTCATAACCCGTCCAAGAAACTCTCAACAATTTAATTTAGCACCACAGTTCAAAAGCCTTGATTTTCCGATGCTTGCTTTTTTACTAGAGCAATTCTTACTGCCATATTGTGAAGACCATGTCATTAACCGCTTCCATACCGGGCACTTACGCACCTTCCTGCCCAAGCCAATTTTCAGCTTTCAGCACTGTCGTACTTTGAATGACAATTGCGCGGTCGTGCTACACTGTACCCAAACAATTTTTTTATCATTTTGTTCCCACAAATAGAGCTTTATTTTGGTGGTATTTGATCACCTCTGCGGTTTTTATTTTTTGCGCTATAAACAAAAGAAGTGGGACAATTTAAAAAAAAAAACACAATATTTTTTACTTGTTTATTTAATAAATATCACAATTTTTTTTAAAAAAACTTTTTTTTCCCTCAGTTTAGGCCGATACGTATTCTTCTACATATTTTTGGTAAAAAAAAAAAATCGCAATAATCATATATTGATTGGTTTGCGCAAAAGTTATAGCGTCTACAAAATAGGTGATAGATTTATGGCATTTTTATTTTATAATTTTTTTTACTAGTAATGGCGGCGATTTGCGATTTTTTTACTGTCACCGTGACATTGCGGCGAACACATCGGACACTTTTGACACGTTTTTGGGACCATTCACATTTATACAGCGATTAATGCTATAAATATGCACTGATTACTGTGTAAATGTGACTGGCAGGGAAGGGGTTAACACTAGGGGGCGTTGAAGGGGTTAATATGTGTCCCTAAGGTGTGTTATAACTGTAGGGGGGAGGGGACTCTCAAGGGGAGGAGACCGATGTGTGTTCCTCTGTACTGGGAACACACATTGGTCTCCTTACCGCTGACAGGAGTGTGGATCTGTGTGTTTACACACACAGATCCACACTCCTGCCGTGATTACCGACAATCGCGGGCACCCGCCGCGTGCACGCACCCTAGATCGCCGGGAACGCAGGACGTCATATGACGTCCACCCGGATCGAGGAGGGGTTCCTGCCGCCGTCATTTCACAATGAGGCGGTAGGGAAGTGGTTAAAGGCCCAGACACACGATCTGATTTTCTGACAACAATAGTGTGATGGATGTGTTTTGTCGGATAATCCGACCGTCTGTATGCTCAATCAAACAATTGTTGTCAGAATTTCCGACAACAAATGTTGGATAGCATGCTCTCAAATTGTCCGACAACTAATGTGTTTTTTCGGATTATCTGATCGCGTGTACACAAATCCGTCGGAATTAAATCCAAAGTACAAACACGCATGCTCCGAACCAATGCCAACCATCAGACAGCATTAGCAGAAGTTGCCCAAATGGGGGCCCTAAAGAGAGAAAAAACACCTAGTTTCGTGAATGTTGGCTGAAAAAGTTCTGCCGTCTGTATGTAGAACAAGTTCACGGCCAACGCCCTTCGGACAAAAAATTGACGGATTTGTCCGATGGAAATCCGATCAGGTGTAGGCTTAACAGAACTGCTGCCTCTGCTTTAAAAAAAAACAAACAAAAAAAAAAAACCTTAGTAAATCCAATCCCAAAGGCATGAAATTGGAAGACATTTGCTCCTTGGGAAGCAACAGTCCAAGCGCCAGCCACTATGCCTCAACAAACGTAGCCAACTTCTGACAAATGGAATAAAAAGAAAATAAATCAGCGCAAGAATTACAAATGAACCTTTGTATAGCAGCTGAACACCAGGGTCAATAATCACAAAATGCCTGTAGAGAAACAAATACAGGTGGTGCAGCGCTCAAATAAAATAACACGCCTCCTTCACCGCTGAAGAAGTCCCCGCCAATAGAGGACGTAACACGTACGGAAGGAGCGTCGTGACGTCACCCGCGGCTTTCACTTTGCTCAATATACACGCTGTATACACCGGCACCGATCGTGGTGCCTTCATTGTGAGTGTTTTTTATCTTTTATTACGATTAAATCGTTTATCCGAACGGAGAGCACTATGTTTTGGCATTTGTTTATTACATGACCTGGGATGACCTATGGGTTTCTCTGTGATGTCTCTACTACTGCTGGATTTGCTGATATTTACACATAAAGCGCATTTGACCCTCCATAAGCTAAGATCCACAAAGATCTGCCCCTGGCGCATCGTATCTGAGATACGCTACGCCGCTATACCTTACCTGGCTTTGGTTCGAATCAATAAAGATTTTGCGCCATAAGTTACGGCGGCGTAGTGTATCTCAAGCGGCGTAACGGCGCGGAATTCAAGTTGGGCGGGTAGGGGGCGTGTTTCATTTGAATGAAGCACGTCCCCGCGCCGAACAAACTGCGCATGCGCCGTCCCTAAATTTCCTGCTGTGCATTGCACGAAATGACGTCGCAAGGACGTCATTGTTTAGACTTGGACATAAATTACGTCCATCCCACGATTCACGGACGACTTACGCAAACAAAAAAAAATTTCAAATTAAATGCGGGAACGACGCCCATACTTAACATAGCAAGTCTAACTATACGCCACGAAACAGCAGCTTTAACTATACGCCGGAAAAAGCCAACTAGAGACGACGTAAAAGATTGCGGCGGCCGCTCGTACGTTCGTCGGAAATAGCCAATTTGCATACTCAACGCGGAAAACGACAGGAGCGCCACCCAGGGACGCCGAAGAATTTCATCTTAGATCCGAAGGCGTACGCCTGTCAGATCTAACCCAGATGCCGTCGTATCTTGTTTTGAAAATTCAAAACAAAGATACGACGCAGGAAATTTGAAAGTACGCCGGCGTATCAGTAGATACGCCGGCGTACTCGCTTTGTGGATCTGCCCCAAAGGGTCCAGGTGGTGAGGTGAGAGGCCATTTCATGTGGTGGTGGATGTGTGTCTAGCACGTGTAAAGTTACCTACACAGTCATATGTCTGTCTACATTGGCACTCACTGGAGGCGTACTGCGATTTTATGGACTCTGTTCATCTTTTATTATTTTATTTGAGCGCTGCACCATCTGTATTTGTTAACTTCTGACAAATGCCACTTTTTCCATTGAGGTTGGGTTCACACTTGAGAACGCAGGAGCTCACAGCAGGAGTCTGGTGCGTCTCCAGTCACCATTTTAGGTCCGATTTCCGCCCAAATTTCGGGCTGAATTCGAACCTGAAACGGACCAAAAGACGCACAGGGCTCCTGTGCAATTCGTACGAAAACCTCTGCGGAGGTGTGTGAGCCAGCTCCATAGAGAGCTGCTTGCTGTGGGGGCACTCAACAGAAGGGAGAGGCTATGAGCATCGAAGAGGGACCCGTGAAGAGGAGGATATGGGCTGCTCTGTGCAAAACCACTGCACAGAGGAAATAAGTATAACACGTTTGTTATTTTTAACTAAAAAAACAAGACTTTAGTATCACTTGAACAGAGCTGAAGCACTGCTACTTTCATGATAAAAGGTACAGACTTTTGGAAAAACAAATATACCGATGATGTATATTATGACCTGTCAAGGATTTTAAAGTACTGAAAGGCCAGCTTTAAGAATTCCACAAGATACAACGGAAAGGAAAAAGAGCATTGGTGGAATAATTTATGTTATTAGGTGCCCTTACCCAAGAACCGCTTTGCTTTAAGCGTTTCCAAAATAATTTTCCTGAATTAAAAGCTACTTTAACCTTTGTACAGATAAAAAAAACTGCACTATGCTTGTCAGCCAATTTCCCTTTCATGTACTGAGGCACTTGGCTGCCAGTTTCCTGAGAACTGGGTAATTTGGAAACAGGCTTATCCTTCCTTAAGAGTAAAAAGCAGCGCATTTAAAAAATCGGACCATGTGTTAAAGTGTTTTTTCCAATAGAAGAATATTGTTTAATAAAACTTTGCAAAGCAATTTTTCATTTAGCTGGCACATAACACTGCATTTACAGAAAAGCAGCAGCCCTTGCTGTGATAAAAGAACAATGGGGGAACCAAGAGTGGCACAGGTATAAAGCCTGCACCACTCTTCTAAACGCCAAGCTTTCTAAACAAAGCGCCAATTTACGGCCCTTCAGTCGGACAGTGGCTATTTTTGGAGTAGAAATTGCCCTGACATCAGTGGGAGTAGACAATGCAAATCATTTCTCCCTCAGCACACGTAAACATGTACTAGGGGGAGGATTAGTGCCCCATTGTTGGCATCTATGCAGAGGTGTATCATGAAATCAGTGGGCCTGTGTACAAGATCAAAAGTGAGCCCTAGGCATCGAAGAGGAAAATAATTGTGCTGCAGGGAAAAGTGGGTGTGGTTTACATTGTGCTAAATATTGTGCGTGGCGTAGGGGTGCGTGGCTAAATAGAAACCGAGATGACTTACATAGTGCAGAATGTAGTGATGTTAAATAGAGAATGTACAGTGTGGAGTGTACAATGGTGTGGTATGTGCAGGAGAGGAGTGCAGAGTATATGGTAGAGGGTGGTATGTGCAGGAGAGGTGTGCGGAGTATATTGCGGTGGATAGTATGTACAGGGAGAGGAGTGCAGCGTGTATGGCTGTCACAAGAGGTGGGGCAGCATCACAAGAGGTGGGGCAGCATCACAAGAGGTGGGGCAGCATCACAAAAGGTGGGGCAGCATCACAAAAGGTGGGGCAGCATTACAAGAGGTGGGGCAGAGGTACAGGAGAGGGGCAGTGTCACAAGAGGGGGGGGCAGAGGTACAGGAGAGGGGCAGTGTCACAAGAGGTGGGGCAGCATCACAAGAGGGGGGCAGCATCACAAGAAGGGGGCAGAGGTACAGGAGAGGGGCAGTGTCACAAGACGGGGCAGAGGTACAGGAGAGGGGCAGTGTCACAAGAGGAGGGCAGTTAAACAGGAGGGGGTCAGTGGGACAGGAGGGGTACAGCATCCCAGGAGGTGGGCAGAGGAACAGTAGGGGAGCAGCAGGACAGGAGGAGGCCAGTGTCACAGAATGGGGGCAGCAGGACAGAAGGGGGCAGTGTTACAGGAGAGATGAGAACCTCTCCAGCATCAGGCAGTGGCGGTTGGTGGGGCTTCTGCAGTCCCAGTTAGGCACGGTGAGCGTAGGGGGTGAAAAAATGCTCATACGCCAGGGGTGTGGGGTCACCATGGGGATTGCAGCAGTCAGGGTGAAGAGGGTTTCAGGCAGGTGTCCAGCTCTCAAAGCTGCTGTGCTCCTTCTGCTAATTATGAGGCTCCCAGCCCAACTGAGACATGCCAGAGAGCTGAGCCACCAGAGACCTCCTGCGCCCTGTACCCTCTGCTTACCTCTGATGCCCAACTCCCCCCTCCTTCATATAGCCCATGTATGATCCCAGCGGATTGTGTCTTGTGGAGGCATTGGAAGCCTCATAGTCTAAACACCGGGTCTGGAGCTATGGATTGACAAGGTGTTAGCACTGTTACAACCGATTCCAGTCAAGTATAGGGCAATTTAGTTCAAATCCCAACCACGGCACCTGCCTGGAGTTTGCATGTTCCCCCTGTGCCTGCGTGGGTTTCCTTCGGGTACTCCGGTTTCCTTCAACACCCTGTGTGGTTTTCCTCTGGGTACACCGGTTTCCTCCCTCAATTCCAAAGACATGCTTTTACTCCTATGGACTAAACAACTTATTTTTTTACCCAAAAATAAAAATTGTCTTATTGTAGTGGTGTGGGAGGGTTTAAAAGTACCAATGACCACCAATAATAGCACTTTTATATTTTCCTGACGTTCCCCTTTAAAGTTCGGTCTAGTGGCTAATAAATCCCAACTGAAGCTTCAGTTTAATCAGCTAAATACATCAGAGCCAGAGCTGTCCAATCAGGCAGAGCTAAAGGTCTGAATCAGCAGTTAGGCCTCGTACACACGATAGGATAGTCAGAGGACAACGGTCTGAATGACCGTTGTCATAGGTTAACTGATGAAGCTGACTGATGGTCCGTCACGCCTACACACCATAGGTTAAATAACCAATCGGGTCAGAACGCGGTGACGTAAAACACGACAACGTGCTGAAAAAAACGAAGTTCAATGCTTCCAAGCATGCGTCGACTTGATTCTGAGCATGCGCCGGTTTTTAACCCCGATGCTTTTGTATACTAACAATCGGTTCTGACCTATCGGTTAGGCGTCCATCGGTTAAACTTTAAAGCAAGTTCCAATTTTTTTAACCGAAGGTTAAATAACCTATGGGGCCCACACACGATCGGTTTTGACCGATGAAACCGGTCCTTCAGACCGTTGTCCTCTGGCTATCCTATCGTGTGTACGAGGCTTTAATCTGTCAGACCACTGCAGAGAGACCACTGCTTTCACACAAGGGTCCCACTCTGCAGCTACCTACACAGGACAGGCTTTTCTATGCAGGATGTGACTTTTTTAGCAACAAAATAAACAATAATTGAACAATTAAACCAATTGAGTTTTACATGTTTCACGATGAGAGTCTGCATTTCTTTACTCCATCTATGATCCACTCATGGTTGTCGTGGTGAGCTGATCTTATCGTGCTGTGGACCGGGACTGCTTCCATCAACAGAGGACGCCCCAGATTCCACTCCAGTGTCCTAAGGAATTCGTTCAGGCGCATTTTCTGCTGTTTGGAGGTAAGCGCTCTGTGAGCTCAATACCTGTGAAGATTCTTCCAGATTGTTGCATTATCATCCATGGGCAGGAGTTTCTGAATCAGTTGTTGCACAATTTTTTTGCACCCACTAATTTTTGGACTTTTATCCTTATTTTTATTTTTTATTTTTACACTGTAAGGACTTTTTTCACTGTTTGTTTCTCGTGGCTGTATGTGACTGTACATCACATATATGTCCTCACATTATAGATTGTGATTACTTCAGTATTTATTGCTATACTGTTTTCTTTCATTATTTCAGTTTGCGCTCATCACTTGAATTTTCAATAATTGAACAACTTTTGTTTTGATGCACCTCAATCCAAAAACATACTGGTATTTTAATATTTTAAATTTATATAGCTGTGAAAGGGACATCCCGTGGTAAGCTCCACTGATACATGAACAAAAATACAAACGTTTCTTACCAAGCAACATTCCATTACGATTACCGTACTTCATATTATTATTGCTAATTATTACTCATATGCAAGAACACTTTCAGCCACAAAACCAGATTACCTATTGTGTATAAGTGAATGGCATATTTGCAAGCGGTCCTGGGATGTTTTCAAAGGCCAAAAGGGTGGAGCTTTGAAAAACGAAGTGAGAATGGATGTCGCTGAGCAAAGCTATATTTATGGCCTAAGTAGGGTGGGGCTTGTTTCAAAGCTGGGATTTGTTCGGGGAAGGTCGGTGATAGAAATACATACGTCAACACTGTTGTGCCAAACAGGCTGCTGAAATTTGATAATCAGATTTATGCTCTAATAAATAATCCCTAATCAGATCTCTTTTGTGCATTTCACAAAACGGGCTCCAACTCTATGATCCAGCAACACAGCATCTCCGAGCTCTGAAATCATTCAGCTTGTGCTTGTTCAGCTTATTGTAGTTCCAAGAAAACAAGACTTCTGGTCGCACGCCAAACCAAACCTTAATCTGTGTAACGAAACCTTTATTCTGTAACTGCAAAGAAAACAAACTTCTTCCAAGTGTGGTCACCATAGCATACAACGTTGGCCAAATCACTTATGATCATAATTAGCGCTGTCTTTGGAGGCAAATGAACTAGAGCTAGCCATACACCAGTAGATTTTCTTGCAAAGGCTTTCATTTTTGGAATTTTTGTTTGATCCACCAAGAGTTAACGGGGACGTATAGAGAATTTTTGACCACAGTAAAACCGAAAAATAAAAAAACGATGGAAATTGTTCTCTTTTCTGCGCAAATTAAAGTCTAATGCCGCGTACACACCCTTGGAATATCCGACAACAAATGTTCAATGGGAAATTCGGACCGTGTGTAGGCTTCAATCGGACATTTTCTGTCGGAATTTCCGACAACAAAAAGTTGTCAAATTTTCCGACAACAAAATCCGTTCTCGTAAATTCCAACCGTGTGTAAAAAATTCCGATGCACAAAATTCCACGCATGCTCTGAATCAAGTATGAGACGGAATCGCTCGGTCTGATAAAACTAGCGTTTGTATGGAGATAGCACATTTGTCACGCTGTAACGGACTAAAAAGCACGAGCCTGAAAAGCACGAATCGTCTCTCACCAAACTTCTACTAACACGACTGGTATTGAACTTCCATTAATAGTGCCGTCATACGTGTTGTACTTGACCGCGTTCTTAATTTCCGACAACATTTGTGCGACCGTGTGTATGCAAGACAAGTTTGAGCCAATATCCACGGTTTTGTTGTCGGAATGTCCGATCGTGTGTACGTGATTCCCAGTTTTGAAAAATCATTATTGTAATGCGCAGGTGCTTGAAAAACTTGAATCCCGAAGTCGAATTTTTGTTGTATGAACATTTGTTCCTTTATTTAAAGCAGGGGTCTCCAAACGTTCGAAACAAATTGTCCTTCAGACCTTAATGGGGCCAGACTGTCACCAGTGGGAGGAGAGAAACTACTACTGGCATATAGTTAGCTAAACCAAAATATTCACGATTCACTGTGGGCTGGTAGATTCAAATTAAATCTTGATCAAGAAATAAGGTCAATCAGTGAACTTCACATGTAGTTAACGCAATGGAGAAACCATTACAGACGTGCTAAAAGTAAAAAAAAAATTATACATATATACACACACACACACACACACACACACACACACACATGCACACGCACACACGTGTGTGTGTATATATATATATATATATATATATATATATATATTAATATTAACGTGTCCCTCCCATCGGACCATGCTCAGATCTGGGAAACGACCAACATTGGGCTAGTTGCTACCATATGGACTTCCTCCATATACTCCCACCTCCCATATCATAACAACAGACCCACCGATAGGTCACTCAGAGCCGTGGCATTACACTGTAGGATGTGGGCAGGGGGCATTAGTATTTACAACCACCAGGATGTGACAACATGGCGGGAGGTTCTTTAACAAGCACTGTGGACATAAGGCCAGATTCTCGTACATCCTGCGGCGGGGGCGCGTAAGCTATTTACACTACGCCGCCACAACTTACAGGAGCAAGTGCCGTATTCCCCAAACACTTGCTCCGTAATTTGCGGCGGCGTAGTGTAAATGGCCCGGCGTATGGCCGCGTAATTCAAAGGGGGCGGCTAGTATTCAAATTAAGCGCGCCCCCGCGCCGATTAAACTGCGCATGCGCCGGGCTGAAAAATAGCCCAGTGCGCATGCTCCAGCTCACGACGGAAAACGTCAATGACGCCGACGTGAGCGTCATTGACGTAAAGTCGTATTCAAGAACGACTTAGGAAAACGACGTAACCGACGGGAAAAGCCGACGCGGACCCGACGCCATACTTAACATGGCATACGGCGGACTGGCGTAAGGTTACCCCTCATATAGCAGGGGTAACCTTACGCTTACTGAAACGACGTAAGCGATGCAAATTTGTTCGGGAATCGGCGTATCAGGCTCATTTGCATAGTCAAATGAGACTTGAACGTAAACGCCACCTAGCGGTCAGCGTTATATTGCATTTAGGATCCGACGGTGTAAGTGACTTACACCAGTCGGATCCTAGCCTAATTCCAGCGTATCTTGTTTTGTGAATACAAAACAATGATACGCCGGCGGGAATTTCGATATTACGCGGGTGTATCAGTAGATACACTGGCGTAACTCTTTTGAGAATCTGGCCCATAAATGTTAAGTTCCAGAAACATCTTCATGTCCTTTACCTCCCTAAAACAAAGTAATGTTTAGTAGGTTATAGACAAACAGGGAGCTTCGCAATGTCTCACGGCAGGTAACTGTGACAGCAGTACATAAATTAGTAAGGCAGTTATATAAATTTCTTTTCAAATGGGTGTTATCAACAGTTTAATGAACCTTTGCACCTCTACACTGTAATTATAGGCAATTCTGGATTCTAGGAAGCCAGGAGAAGACGTCACGGTGTCCTAAATGTCTAAAACAGTCACCTCTCCCTTCTGTGTCAATAGGCGACTCTTTCAATGCCAAACGCACTTTGGATTTCCCTTAAGCTCTCAAGCTTTATTTTGTCTAAAATATGAGATTAGCGCTTCTTTCTCAATTCAGTTACCCCACTGATGTAGAAGGACAAAAGAGGAAATCTGATTTACACCATGGGGCTTTAAAATACAAAAAGTGCTAGAACTTCTAGAATGAAGATACAAGAATATATAGGATTATACGTACGAATATTGTTATGCAGGTCTACCCCTTTCTCGTTTCAACAGCAACAGACTTTCCAAAATTTAAAGTGAAAGTCTATCAATTACTGAACTGTAATGCCGCGTACACACGATCATTTTTCAGCATGAAAAAAACGTTGTTTTTCAAAAACATAATTTAAAATGATCGTGTGTGGGCTTCACATAATTTTTCAGGTTCTGAAAAACGACAAAAAATTCGAAAATGCTGCATTTTTTAACGTCGTTTTAAACAATGTCGTTTTTCGGGTTGTAAAAAATGATCGTGTGTGGGCTAAAACGACGAAAAAAACCTGCGCATGCTTAGAAGCAAGTTATGAGACGGGAGCGCTCGTTCTGGTAAAACTACCGTTCATAATGGAGTAAGCACATTCATCACGCTGTAACAGACAAAAAAGCGTGAATCGTCTTTTATTAAAGTGGAGGTTCACCCGAAAACTTAATTTTTAACATTAGATGCTCATTTTGTCAAGGGGAATCGGGTTTTTTTTTTTTTAAATCGAAGCAGTACTTACCGTTTTAGAGAGCGATCTTCTCCGCCGCTTCCGGGTATGGGCTGCGGGACTGGGCGTTCCTATTTGATTGACAGGCTTCCGACGGTCGCATACATCGCGTCACGATTTTCCAAAAGTAGCCGAATGTCGGTGCGCAGGCGTTCGGCTTCTTTCGGCTACTCGTGACGCGATGTATGCGACCGTCGGAAGCCTGTCAATCAAATAGGAACGCCCAAGTCCCGCAGCCCATACCCGGAAGCGGCGGAGAAGATCGCTCTCTAAAACGGTAAGTACTGCTTCGATTTTAAAAAAAACTACCCGATTCCCCTTGACAAAATGAGCCTGAATCTAATGTTAAAAAAAAAATTTCGGGTGAACTCCCGCTTTAACACGGAATCAGCTAAAGCAGCCCAAAGGCGAATGGAACTTCCCTTTTAAAGTGCCGTCATACGTGTTGTACGTCACCACGCTTTGCTAGATCAATTTTTAAAATCGAAGGTGTGTAGGCAACATCGTTTTAATGATGAAGTTGGGAAAACGTTGTTTTATAGACATGCTAAAAAACAACGTTTTCGTTCATGCTGAAAAATGATCGTGTGTACGCGGCATTAGAATTGTATTGTACAGTTGCCATTGTGTTGAGTTTTTGACACTTCTGCTACTTATCTGGAAATTAGCTTCTCCATGAAGTTGCTCACAATAAGGTTGTACCCACTAAGGGCCATATTCTTAAACAAGTTACGTAGGCGTATCAACAGATACGCCTACGTAAGTCCCTTTCCTATGTTTAAGTGTATTCTCAAAATGAGATACACTTAAACATGCCTAAGATACACCAGCCTGCGCCGTTGTATCTTAGGCTGCAATATTTACGCTGACCGCTAGGTGGCGGTCAGCGTAGAATATGCAAATGACTACTCACGCCGATTCTCGAACGTACGCTTGCCCGCCGTAGTGTTTTAACGTCGTTTCCGTAAGCGATACGCGGCGTAAAGATAAAGATGCCCCCTAGGTGGCGTACTCAATGTTAAGTATGGCCGTCGATCCCGCGTCGAAATGTCAAAATTGAACGTCGTTTACGTAAGTCGTCCGTGAATGGCGCTGGACGCCATTTACGTTACAGTCAAAACAAATGACGTCCGTGAGACGTCATTTAGCGCGATGCAAGTCGGGTAATTTACCCGACGGAGCATGCGCATTACGAATTTAAATGATCCACGCCCCCTGCCTGGATCATTTGAATTAGGATGGCTTACACGGGTGGACTTTACGCGATGCCGCCGCAAGTTCACAGGTAAGTGGTTTGGGAATCCGGCACTTGCCACTTAAACTTGCGGCGGCGTAACGTAAAGTACATACGTTCCGCCGCCTGAAATGTATCAGAATATGGCCCTAATTCCCTTTTGTGTCACCCAAGTGTTCTTCAAACTAAAAGTGACTGGTTAAAATAATCAGAATTTATTGAAGTTATATATAATTGTGTGTATATATATATATATATATATATATATATATATATATATATATATTCCCTATATATTTGCAGGTAGGGAAGTGAAATGTCTTCTTAACCTTGCTATGTATCCTGCACTACAGTCCTTACCATGAGGTCCACTGGTAGGAAGGCTCCCATCTGCTGATGAGGATGGGTTCCAAAACCCATGCAACTCACCGTGAGACCAAAATAGCGTAGCTTCTGCAATCTGAATATAGCAGTTATTTTCTACGTAGTGTGTCACACATCTGCAACCTGCCCCATGAGAAAATAGCCATTGGGGAACTGGTGTAGAGCAGAGCTTTCGAAAATTTTACATGGTGCCCTAAACTCTTAGGCTGGGGCATTCGCATTGTCAAAGGGAATGAACAGAGAAATAAGGTGTGAGGCCCCGTACACACGACCGAGTTTCTCGGCAGAATTCAGCCAGAAACTCGATCGGAGCTGGATTCTGCCTAGAAACTCAGTCGTGTGTACACTTTCCACCGAGGAAGCCGACGAGGAACTCGTCGGGCCAAATAGAGAACATGTTCTCTATTTCCTTGCTGTTCAATGAGGAAAGTTGGCCTGCCGAGATCCTCGGCGGCTTTAACACAGAACTCGACGAGGAACTCGATGTGTTTGGCACGTCGAGTTCCTCGGACGTGTGTACGGGGCCTGAGCCTTCAGGCACACAAATCAGTTTTACAATACATTCTCCAAAGTTTCCACTTGCTAGAATACCAATCCGACCTTCCACATTTAAGACAAGGTATACGATGGGCCTGAATTGTACGCGATCGCTCTTCCTAGGTGCCTTGTTTTCAATGCCTGCCTCACCTAACCAGTCTCCAAACCTTTCACACCAGACTATGTACAGTTCAGGTGCCAATATGGGAGGTTATTGTGGTCAGCAGTGAAGATGTGTCCCGAATAGAACTGTTTGGCCTTTGGAGCCCCACATATATAGGTCTTCGTAGTCTCAGGAGTCGTCCCTTTTTCATATGGAAATCCAGCATACAATTACATACAAATAACTAATATGTATTATATATAACATACGTATAACTTTTAGCATGGAAGCTAAAAGCACAGAACTCATCTATTTATTTACTCACTGTTTATTGTGAGAGGATTAAACACCTTTAATTACATACAGTTACTAGCTAATATCTTCAGAACCGGTTAAAGAACTCATATTTAGGCTCAGGAAATAGAAAACCCTTTTCTGATGTTGAAATGGGCACATAGAAACAATGAGCTATCCTCTCTACCACACACAGGCTGCAACCTCTTCATCTTGAAACACTTGCTACTATATTTAAAATTGACGTTTGCAAGCCAGGAAGTGCTGTATGTTTTGGCACCACAGAAAAGCCTTAATGATAGATTCTAAGGCTGCATCAGTGCAACTCGCCTTGAGTTTACGTAACGACTTTATTCACATTTTTACTGAAAGTGAAATGGGTGCATCCAAATCGCTTCAGGCGCTACATGCAAATTATTAGACACACTCAGTAGATAAAGCTCAGGTTGGACAGGTTTGTTTTTTTATTCTATTCTATTCTATCCTAGGAGGAAGAAGGGAAGCACACAAATGTTTCTCCTTGCCAAAATTCTGTTGTAAACAATTTCCTTAGCATCTCCTGTATAGACATATCCACCAAATATGAAAAGAAAAACTAAAATGTATATGAGATTAAAAGGAGTATAAGAAAAAAGTTAAAGCTCCAGCCAAAAAACATATTTTAGTTTTGGATAAAGTGAGGAAGAGTGAGAGCCGGTTCACACACAGGCGACATGACTTTGGGGGCGACTCGGCAAGGCGATCTCAAGGCGTCTTGAGAGGCAACTTGCAAAATGACTTCAGTATTGAAGTCAATGCAAGTCACCCCGAATCGCCCCCAAAGTCATACAGGAACCTTTTTCTAAGTCGGAGCGACTTGCGTCGCTCCTATTAGAACGGTTCCATTGACTACTGTGGACCGCGACTTGTCAGGCGGCTGAGCCACCTGACAGGTCGCCCCAGTGTGAACCGGGTCTCAGGATGTTTATGATAATTTTGTTGCTGCCGGAAGATGTGAGGTACTGGACTTTTTATCCATCAAATCACAAGGTGTTGGCTGTACTTGGTGACTAGACCTTGGCAGTTCTGGCAACATGAGGGGGCCCTCTCCAGATATGGTGGCCACCTGAACTGACAAATCTAAATGGAAATGAGAAAAAGAGCACCTGACGAAGAGAAGCCAGGTGAAATCTCCCAAAGCGGAGACACAGATAGCAACGAAATAATGAAATTGAGAAAAGGAAGGCTTGACTGTCCATAATCATTTATTGTAGGTTAAAATGTGACAATAAGAAGATAAAAATGGTATCCAATGTGTTTCAGGGGCTGACAATCCATCAGTCCATCAATTCTGAAACAAACACATTAATAATCAAAAAGCAATTTTTTAATTATCAATGCATTTTGTTTCAGCACTGATGAAGGGGGGCTGTCAGCCACTGAAATGTGTATGGGTGCCTTTTAATTTATTTTTATCAAATTTTTACCTACAATAAATAAAATATAGACTTTTAAGATGATTGTCTGGTGCTCATTTGCTCAGTTTCATTATAATTTTGTTGCCATTTGTGTTTTCAGCACCGATGAAGGGGACAGTCAGCCCCTGAAATGTGTTGGCTGTTATTTAATTTATTTGTTGCTACTTACATTTGGAATATCAATGTATTTAGTTTCAGCACTGATGAAGGGGGAAAGTCAGCCCCTGAAATGTGTTGGCTGCTTTTTCATTTTTTTTTGCTACTTGTGTTTGGAATATCAATTAGGTAGATTCACAAAGAGTTAGGCCGGCTTATCAGTAGATAAGCCGACCTAACTCTGAATCTACGCCGGCGTTTGTTTAAGCGTATGCTCAAACAGAGATACGCTTAAACAAAGCTAAGATAGGCCTGCTTGCGCCGTTCTATCTTGGCTTGCAATTTTTTGGATGGCGCTAGATGGCGCTTCCATTGCGGCCAAGGTAGATTATGTAAATTAGCTTTTACGCCGTTTCCTGAACGTACGCGAGCCCGCCGCAGTCGATTAACGTTGTTTCCGTAAGGCCTTAGGCGGCCTAAAGTTATTCCACCTATGAGGTGGAATAACAATGTTAAAGTATGGCTGCCGTTCCCGCTGCGAGGTTCGAATTTTTTACGTCGTTTGCATAAGTCGTCCGCGAATCGGGAGTTACGTCGTTTACGTCCGCGTCGAAATCAATAGGCCCGTACGGCGTACTTAGCCGCAATGCGCACTGGGAAATGTAGTCGCCCGGCGCATGCGCAGTGTCAAAATACGTCAAAAAACGTGAGGTCAAGCCTCATTTCCATACAACACGCCCCCCTCCAAGTCATTTGAATTAGGCGCCCTTACGCCCGCTCGTTTGAGGCTACGCCGCCGTAGATTAGCAGGTAAGTGGTTTGAAAATCACTACTAGCCTAGTTAATTTACGGCGGTGTAGCCTAAACAGGCTAGGCCGTCCTAAATATAAGCCTTTCTACGTGAATCTACCTAAATGTATTTTGTTTCAGCGCTGGATGAAGGGGGACAGTCAGCCCCTGAAATGCGTTGGCAGGTGTTTAAATTCCTTTGTCACATTTTAACGTACAATAAATAATATGGACAATTAAAATGATGGTCTGGCGCTCTTTTTCTAAATGTTTATTTTTTGCTATTTGCATCTCTGCTATGGGAGATTTCAGTCTCATCCATCTCTTATTTATTTTCTGGACAACCGCTGGGATCCCCTCTCATTTTGGGAATTTATCCTCTCGCTTTTTGGAAAGGGAGTGAGGGGGGAAAAAAAACATGACACAATTCGATATAGGTAGATAAGGTCCTATATCTCTTCCTCATTTTATCCGAAACACAAAACCTTTGTCTGGAACTCTTCTTTAATACATACACCAAAGTTAATGTGTTCAAAGCAGAAAATGTGGACATCGCAGTTTCTTCTGTATCGGGCTGTGTACGCGAAGACCATTTAGGCGGAGGTCCACGCTGACCCATGTCCACAGCCAAATGCACCTAAAATGGTCATGTGAGCACCAAAACTGGATCATTGAGCAATGGATGAAGGTGGCTTGGTGTGATGGATCATGTTTTATTTTACCCCATGTGAATGGTCTGGTGTTTATGAATCAATTACCTGGAGAAGAGATGACACCAGGATGCACTATGACTTCGGAAAGAGGGAACCACGGGCGGAGGCAGTGTGATGCGTTGGGCAATATTCTGCTGGGAAACCTTGGGTCCTACTATTCATATGGATGTTACATTGACATGTACTACCTACCTAACCATTGTTACGAACCAAGTACACCCTTTTCATGGAAACTATATTTCCTGATGGCAGTGACCTCTTTCAGCAGGATAATGCGCCCTCCAACACTGCAAATATGGTTCGAGAATGGATTGAGGAACACAAGGAGTTAGAGGTGTTGGCTTTGACTCCAAATTGTCCAAAGCTCAATCCAATAGAGCACATGTGGGATGTGCTGGAAAAACAAGGGCGATCTATGGAGGCCCCACCTTACAACTAAGGCCCCGTACACGCGGTCGGTTTGGTCCGATGAGAACGAACCAAAGTGTGTATAGGCTATCAGTCTGGTTTCCTTCGGTCCAAAATTTCTAAACATGCTTCAAAAACCGAACCGATGGACCGCTGCCCCATCGGACCAAACCGATGGTTAGTACAGAAAAGCATCGGTTCAAAACCCGCGCATGCTCAGAATCAAGTCGACGCATGCTTGGAAGCATTCAACTTCGTTTTTTTCAGCACGTCGTGTGTTTTACGTCACCGAGTTCTGACCCCATCGGATTTTGAACTGATGGTGTGTACACACATCAGACCATCAGGCCACTTCAGCGGTGAACCGATGAAAACGGTCCGCCGGACCATTCTCATCGGTTTTGTCCGACCGTGTGTACGGGGCCTTACAGGACATAAAGTATCTGCTACTGACAGCTTTATGCCAGATACCACAGCATACCTTCAAAGGGTCTAATGGTGTCCATGCCTTGACGGGTCAGGGTTGTTTTGGCGGCAAAGCGGGATCCACTCAATATTAGGTAAGTTGTCAAGTTATGGCTGATCGGCGTAAAGAGATTGCTCTGAAGTGTCACTTTACATCATTTTATTTATGCAATGTAGAACAAAAAGCTATGGTAATCTAGTTCCTATGTAAATATCAAGCTGGAAGTTACTTGGCTATTCTTTAAAATTGAACATAACAAAAACCCAGCATTCTTTACTTGACCTAAGGCAGAGATCTCCAAACGATGGCCCTCTAGCTGTTGCGGAACTACACGTCCCATGAGGCATTGTAAAACTCTGACTTTTAAACGGCATGACTAGGCATGATGGGAATTGTAGTTCCTAAACAATTGGAGAGCCAGAGTTTGGAGACCCCTGACCTAGGGTGTTCATAGACCAGTGATGGCGAACCTTTTTGAGCCTTAGTGCCCAAACCGCAACGCAAAACCAACTTATTTCTTTCAAAGTGCCAACACAGAATTAAACCTACCTCTGTACAGAGGATGCGACTAATCATCTCTCTGAATGAGCCCTGAGGGACCAAAAACGTACGATTCTGCCAGATTCGATCAGAATGCAGGGATTAGGAATGCGTTGTGCTCAGAATGCACTGTGCAACATACACTGACCTACCTGATGCATGCACTCACCTACCTGACATGCTTTCTGTACTACTCACATCCCCATCCCCCCACACACAGTACAATGTAGATCGGAGGATCCATTCTCCCTACCTTTCCATGGCCTCATCATCCAGCTCTCCCCGGGCAGTATTGGAGGAATCCCCACCATTCAGTCGCCCCTCGATATCCCAGCCACCGGGAGGTCAGCTAGCAACCACTGCACCTCTCCCCATGGATGATCTGCTATGAGCACTGCCTCTACCCCTCCACTTTTTTACAGGCTTCACAAGAAGGACAGACTGAACCAAAGCCGTCCTGGAGCATTGGGAGCTGGAATAAAGCACCTGCAGAAAGGAGTACCCGAATGCCTTACCATAGGTTTAGGGGTCCGGGGGAGGCAATAAGCTGCAGAACAGAGTCGGGAAGGTGGAGGAAGAATTTTAGACCCCCCCTAAACAGCGCACATGGAACAAGATGACTGCCGACGTTACTGGCACTGATACAATGAAGGAAGCCGGCTCATCCGCTCCTGCACCATCAGTGCAAGTGACTGCCTGGCTGGGGCATTCCCCTGGCGTGCCGACAGAGAGGGCTTGGCGTGCCAGCTGTGGCACACGTGCCATAGGTGCGCCATCACTGCCATAGACCAGGGGTCTCCAAACTGCGGCCCGGGGGGCCAGATGTGGCCCTTTGCCTGCCTTTATCTGGCCCTTGGGGCACACTTCATCCCACTGATATTAGACACTATTCTACCCTTTGACAATTTCTCCCACAGACACAAACAATGGGGCATTATTCCTCACCCTAATACCAAAGATGGGGCACGGTTTTCTCCCACTGATGCCAGCAAAGTTTTCTACTCCCGTTAGCCACAGTGTGGCCCCCTAAAGTCTAAAGGACAGTAAACTGGCCCTTTGTTCACAAAGTTTGGAGACCCCTGCCATAGACCATCAGCTGCAGCACCGAATACAGCATTTCATGATTCAATTTTTATGTTGGACTTGCACTAATTTTATGATTATATAAGCAAATTATTACTTACTTTCCACTGCAAGGAGTGAAACCACTGATCTCTCAGATAGCTGTTTGCAGCCTGTAAAGAAATAAAAAATATTAGAGCATACAATAAAAATAGAAAGAAAAATAAGACTAGCATGTCCCCATGTTCATGTCCAAGGAGCAAATTATTATTACAGTACAGTCAAGAGAGAATTATGGAGACCGTCATAGCTTGTTTCCTTCTAAAAATGATAGTTGCCCGGCTGTGCCCGGGTTTAAAACTCAGTAACAGACTGATTGTTCTATCCCTAGAAATCACAAACATCTTTTCACTCAACAGATGCCATGCCACCCTATTCTTTACCTGTGCCACTGACGGAATGGAGGACCACCAAGCTCAGAATTTTTTTCCCGTAAAAATAGTCCACTAGAGTTCACAAAAGTATCCAACGCTCACAACTCCTCTCTTCATCAAGGAAACAAATAATTGCTAGTAGACATGCTCCTCTGTGGCTAGCTGTAGCCTGTTTTCCATCCTAATGCCGCTGAATGACGGTGATAGCACAAGTCCCATCCTACGCTTTCTGGCTTATGGTCACCAGGGTTGCCGAGAATTAAAGATTGACTGGAGCTAAGCAGTCACAGATTGTCTCCATGTGCTCCAAGCAATTTACCTTTACAGTCAACACAACCCACCTCTGCAATCATAATCAAACCATATTTATTTCCTGAAATCTCCTCTCTGGTAAATATCTTACCTTCCTGCTATGGACACATTAGTGGCTTCCAGGCAGGCAGGCTTGGTGTGGTGTCCAAATAACAATGGCTCTTTAGTATCTGCTTCCTGCAGTGTATGTCAATATTTGCTCCGTGCTGGGTACACATTTAATCAGGGCAGCAAAGTCTGTTATTTAAAATGAACAATACGGCTTTTTTTTATTTATTTTTTTATTCCAGCAGCTAAATTAAAGAGGAGACAGCATCTCTAGTCAAAGGCTCACATTATAAACTGGGGTTTAGAAATAGAAGTGGCCAAATAAATGATAAATAAACCAGCAGGTTTGCCAAGGGAGAGTTCATTTTGCCTTTTGACCTTTTATTGTGTTTACCCTGAAGTACCTGTCATAGAACCGTGGGGCTGTGTGGAGAGGCTGAGATGCCGCACCTGTTGTGTACACAGTACAGTCGGCCATTTTGATCCCTGAACTACGGGTACCCACAAACAAGGTGATTGTAGCCTGAATCAGCAAATAAAGCTGAACTCCTGGCAAACTTACTGCGGTAGAACGTCTACTTTATTTTATTTATACCTACCGGTAAGCCTATAATATGGCTTACCTGTAGGTACAGTAAATATCTCTTAAAGAGGAGTTCCACCTAAAAATGGAACTTCCTCTTAACCCACTCCTTGCCCCCTTACATGCCACATTTGGCATGTAATTTTTTTGGTTGGGGAGTGGGGGCTTCAGGAGAAGGGGACTTCCTGTCCCACTTCCTCCTTCCGCCGAGGGGCTGGAAAGGCGATTAGCTTAATCGCCTTTTCACAGCCCCTCCCTGTAGGCGAGCGCCTGTCCAATCGGACGGCGCCGCGCCGCTCGCGATGCGCAGTGGGTGCCCGGCCGTGAAGCCGAAAGCTGTCACTGCCGGGTGCCCACACTAAAAATGAAGACGCCGGCCGGCGAGGGGGGGCGAGGAGCGGAGCCCCGGCCGGCGCGTCGCTGGAGCCGTGGAGCAGGTAAGTGTCAGTTTATTAAAAGCCAGCAGCTACACTTTTTGTAGCTGCTGACTTTTAATAAACTTAAAAAAAAGGTGGAAAACCCCTTTAACCACTTGCTTACTGGGCACATATACCCCCCTCCTGCACAGGTGAAATTTCAGCTTCCGGCACTGCGTCGATTTAACTGACAATTGCGCAGTCGTGCGACGTGGCTCCCAAACAAAATTGACTTCCTTTTTTCCCCACAAGTAGAGCTTTCTTTTGGTGGTATTTGATCACCTCTGCGGTTTTTATTTTTTGCGCTATAAACAAAAAAAGAGCGACAATTTTGAAAAAAAAAACCAATATTTTTTACTTGTTTCTATAATAAATAGCCCAATTTTTATAAAAAAAAAAAACGATTTTTGTACTCACCGTAAAATCCATTTCTCTGAGTTCATAGACGGACACAGCCTTCATTGACCTTAGGGTTATGCTTCTTCCTACCCTGGTAGGAAGAAGCATAACCCTAAGGTCAATGAAGGCTGTGTCCGTCTATGAACGAAAGAGAAAAACTTTTTTTTTCTCAGTCTAGGCTGATACGTATTCTTCTACATATTTTTGGTAATAAAAAATAAATCGCAATAAGCGACTGGTTTGCGCAAAAGTTATAGCGCCAACAAAATAGGGGACAGAATTATTATTATTTTTTTACTAGTAATGGCGGCGATCTGCGATTTTTTTGGGACTGCAACATTATGGCGGACACATCGGACTCTTTTGACACATTTTTGGCACCATTCACATTTATACTGCGATCAGTGCTATAAATATGCACTAATTACTGTATAAATGTGACTGGCAGGGAAGGGATTAACACTAGGGGGTGAGGAAGGGGTTAAATGTGTACCCTGCATTGTGTTTCTAACTGTGGGGGAAGGGAACTGACTGGGGGAGGTGACCGATCTGTGTCCCTATGTACAAGGACACAGATCGGTCTTCTCTCTCCCTGACAGGATGTGGATCTGTGTGTTTACACACACACAGATCCACGTCCTTGTCTGTGTGACCGCCGATCGCGGGTGCCTGGTGGACAATGCGGCCGCCAGGCACGCGCATCGTCATCTCAGTGATGTGGGGTCAAAAAGACCACAAATATCTTCTTTCCTTTAAAAGCTAAAGATAGATATAGATAGATTATATATATATATATATATATATATATATAAATAAATAATATTTTTTTTGATCTTTCACTTAAAACAAATAAAAAAAGATTTACTTCCAGCCCGGATAGGAAGGCGACGTCCCTCTGATCCTCCAAGGCCATGGAGCCGATCAAAGAATATCTACTATGGGAGCAGCTGGCCGCACCGTCGGATCGTTTCTCGGGGGGAAATCGTCGGAAATGGTAAGCCCAAGAAATTCCACCGCTTCGGAAAGCATTCTAGCAGCTCACGAGCTGCTCGGAATGCTTTTATAAGAAAGCCAGGTGCAAAAAAACGATACTGATTTTTTGGCGGATATCTTCAGCCATAATCCTGGTAAACCACTTGCAAACCGCAACAAATATACACGTATTGCGGTAGGCGAGTGCTCAAGAGCAGCCGGTGACATCACCGCTGCATGTGCACTGTGCTCTCAATGGACAGCATGCCATCCATTAAGAGAACAGTGTACATGCGCAAGTGATTGCTGGTGGCGTCATTGCGTTTTTTCCATTCAAAAACTTAAAGCGATAGAAAAAGTCTGCTTTTTTTGTTTATACCTACAGGTAAGCACATAATCAGGTTTACCTGTAGGTATAGTAAATATCTCCTAAACATGCACAGTTTAGGAGAAATTTACTTTAATAGCAGCTGGTGACATCAGCGGTGTACGTGCACGTGCTGTCCATTGAGATTTTTTATTTATTTTTTTGTATTAAAATAATTACAGTGCCATCATTCACATACAGAAAGAGAAGGGACAATGTAAATAAACAGTGTTAGCTAGATTCAGTAAGAGTTAGGCCGGCTTATCAGTAGATAAGCCGACCTAACTCAGAATCTACGCCGACTTATGTTTAAGCGTATGCCCAAACAGAGATACGCTTAAACATATCTAAGATAAGACGGCTTGCGCCGTCCTATCTTAGGTTGCAATTTTTCGGATGGCCGCTAGGTGGCGCTTTCATTGCGGTCGGCGTAGAATATGTAAATGATTTGATACGCCGATTTACGAACGTACGCCCGGCCGCCGCAGTAGATTTACGCCGTTTCGGTAAGGCATTAGCAGGCCTAAAGTTATTCCATCTATTAGGTAGAATAACAATGTTAAAGTATGGCCGCCGTTCCCGCCGCGAGATTCAAATTTTTTACGTCGTTTGCGTAAGTCGTCCGCGAATCGGGATTTACGACGTTTACGTCCACATCTAAATCAATAGGCCCGTGCGGTGTACTTAGCCGCAATGCACACTGGGAAATGTAGGCGCCCGGCGCATGCGCCGTAAAAGAGAAACATCAAAAACGTGAGGTCAAGCCTCATTACCATAAAACACGCCCCCCTCCAACACATTTGAATTAGGCGCCCTTACGCACGCCGCATTTACGCTACGCCGCCCTAAGTAAGGAGGCTTGCCTCTCTTACTTAAGGCGGCGTAGTGAAAACACGCTAGGCTACGCCGCCTTAGATTTGCGCGCCCCTACCTGAATCTACCTATGTGTGTTTAGTATCACTTTAAGGGAGATTCCTCCTTTCCCAGCAAAGCATGGAAAGATGATCCCGTGTACAACACGCGGTGACGCTGTATATGTCATGCAACGCGGCGATTATCTCACTTTTGATGCCTCGACAATGGCTGTGAAGCTCGCATCCCTATTATATGCCACAGCACAACTCACATCACAGCCATTAATATTGTACAAGGCCAGCGCTTCCATTAAAGGCAGCACATGATGAATGGACGCCGGGAGGCGTGTGTACAAATGGCTCTTTATGTGTAAACTAAACAACATTGCAGGCAATTAGCAGGCTTTAATGGTGCGGGAGAGATTTATCACCTGGGCAGGAGAGAAGTATTGTCATTTTTAACTGATGCTAACAGGCGTTGCTCATTAGGTGTCAATTGTGCTGAATGAGGGATATTGGGATTTTCCAGGCAGTAAAGCCCCAATCTGCTGGATCTCAGGCATCCCCTACTTAGCGGCGAAAACGACATCAATTCACGGCTTTCTCCATGTGCTTTTGCAAAGCGAGGAGTTAATACGGGACCCTTATAAATGCGATCGTCATGCTGCATTTGTTTGCATCAAAGCATAACACAGGCTTTTGTCCAAGGACGGTTTCAAAGCAAAGGCACAGCTCAGTGTAACAAAGTAGAGAGATAAAAAAAACAACTAGACTGATAAAATCATTGCATGTTTTTGATATTTTGTTACACTTAAAGTGGATGTCCGCTGAAAAAAAAAATATTAAAAGCCAGCAGCTACAAATACTGCAGCTGCTGACTTTTAATATTAGGGCACTTACTTGTCCTGGAGTCCAGCGCCGTCCGCAGAACAGGACGAGCGATCGCTCGTCACTCTGCTGCCCCCCCCCCCCCACCATCCTCGTGAGGTAACCAGGAAGTGAAGTGCTCCGGCTTCACTGCCCGGTTCCCTACGGCGCATGCGCGAGTCACGCTACACCTGCTGATTGGCTCACACTGTGTACTGGGAGCCCGGTGTTTCCAGAACACAATGGGGGTGAGGTCATGCCTGCAGTCTGCCCGAGACGGTGTGGCCGGAAGTGGGTGCAAATACCTGTCTTTAGACAGTTTGGTGTTAATGCTCCGTTCTACCAGTAGAAGGGTTGGAGTCAGTTAAAAATTAGAAGGATCAGAGAGACCGGATCACATAGCCTGTATACACCAGGCAGAGGATCAACCCCTTAGGTTGCACAGTGAATATAACAAACATGCTTTACTGCATATACAGACTTATTTTACTGTAGTGGGTTTAGTAACACTTTAACCGCTTAAAGACCGGCCGCAGGCTCAGTTGCGAGCGTACCCGCAAGTCGGGAGTACTCGATGTCCTCCAGCAGCCTGTGATTGCCTTGTATACAGGCAGAATGGGGAAATGCCTATGTAAACAAGGTATTTCCTTGTTCTGACAGGAGACTGGGATCTACTGTTCCCAGTGGTTAGGAACCGTGATCACTGTCGTGTCCCAGTAAGCCCATCCCCCAAAGTTATAAACTCAAAGGGTAAAAACTCATAGGGAACACAGTTAACCCCATTTGCCCCCCTAGTGTTAACCCCTTCCCTGCCAGTGACTTTTACACAGTAATCAGTGACTATTTTTAACTCGGATTGCTGTATAAATGTCAATGGTCCCAAAAGAGGGTCAAAAGTGTCCGATCTGTATGTCACAATTCTGACAAAAATCGCAGATCACCATTATTAGTAAAAAAAATAATCAAAATGCCATAAATCTATTCCCAAACCAATCCCAAACCGGTGACCACGTGGGTCCCAGGGCATGATGGGACTGTGACGCCATAAGAGGCCTATATAAATTGGTGTGAGCCGCGCACCCGGCATTACAGCGGGAAGAAGCGTTGCATCAACATCGGAAGAAAAGAAGAAGATGGCAAAGAAGAGCGCGCTGCGCCGCCGCTAGTAGAAAGAGCTAAAAAGAAGATAACGGCGGCTAGCCCAGAAGAAGGCACCGGAGAGCGAGCGGGGGAAGAACCGGGAAGCGCCGAGATGACAGCGGATTTTCATTCACCTAGGGTGGGGGGCCGGTATCTGGGGGCCCACTTATTAAAGGGGGCTCCCAGATTCCAACAAGCCCACAGACCCCGACAACCAACAGCCAGGGTTGTCGGTAAGGGGCCCTGTCCTTAACATGGGGACAGGGTACTTTGGGGTGGGGGGGGTCGCAGGGCACCCCCCTGCCCCAGAGCACCCAACCACCCCCCCCCCCCCCCCCATGTTGAGGGCATGCGGCCTGGTACGGCTCAGGAGGGCTCCTTTCCTGACCGGCCGGGCGGCGTGCTTGGATACAGGTCTGGTATGGATTGTGGGGGGACCCCCGCGCCATTTTTTCATAGGGGGTTCTCCTTACAATTCATACCAGACCTAAAGGGCCTGGTATGCCCCTGCGGGGGGAACCCATGCCGGTTTTTTATTTAAAATTTGGCGTGGAGTTCCCCCTCATGATTCATACCAAATGCTGTGGCTAGAATTGGCGGGAATCCAAGTCGGATCCCCGTCGCTTCTATGACGCGCTCGCTGGAATGTGCTTTTTCTATTCAAGCGAGTGCGAGATGTCGGCACCATGTCGCCGAGAATCAGCGCGATGCCGTCGTGCTGGAAACACATTATCGGCGACAGGTATTGTAGGACATTCTTACCATCCCACACAAAGATTTTCCAACGTGTTGTACACAGATGAGATCTATGCAGCGGTGTTAAACTATCCAATAAGTAAAAGTCTGTGATTCATGGCTCAGAACTGATGCCCTTAGGCTACGAGAAAAACGGATTAATGTAATATTCGTTTTTTTAAGATTTCGGCTTATTTAATAAACAGCAACAGATTTAATCCCGCAAAAGTAAACACATAAACACGATGCAGGCACAGGCGCTGTACACCATCAGCTACTGTATCTTCATTGTGCATTACCAGGGCTTCTCCCTGTTTGTTTTTCCATCTGGTTACCTTCTGATTATTAGGAACAGAAGGGGAAAAAGGCACCACGTGCGTGTGCAAAACATTTACACAGAGAAAAGGAGCACAGCAATAATACCTCCTGGACTGAAAGGTTATTTAACTCTTTTTATTCCATAGCATGTATACCATCGCCTAAATGGTTCACAAGAAGAATACAGAAGTGACAGATATTGTATAGGGCCCATTCACAGCTATGTGCATGGTCATATGTTGCGGGTTCATATCCCAGTCACTGTTAACAGGGCCCTCAAATTGCATCCATGCACCCAGTCTTTCTCCATTGCACTGCAAGGCCCGGCATGTATGATTTATTACAGGCGTCACTGTGCGTTCAGGGGGAGGTGATTTTGTTAAAGGAACATTGTCATGTGCAGAGCTTTTTTTCTCAGAGAATAGGTGCAGGAACCCCCTCCTTCTGTCACCTCTCGTGTCCACCCCTTACCCACCTCCAAGCACCATTCATTGGTTCCACCCCCTACCCACCTCCGAGCACCATTTTTTGGTTCCACCCCTCCCCACCTCCGAGCACCATTCCTTTTCTCCACCACCTACCCACCTCCGAGCACCGTTCCTTGGTTACACCCCCTACCCACCTCTGAGCACTATTCCTTGGTTCCACCCCCTACCCACCTCTGAGCACTGTTCCTTGGTTCCACCCCCTACCCACCTCTGAGCACTGTTCCTTGGTTCCACCTCCTACCCACCTCCGAGCACCATTACATACATTTAGAGCTGGAGGTGCCGGAACTGCGTTCCCCCGCATTCCAGTTGAAAAAAAGCCCTGGTCATGTGAGAATAAAGAATATGTAACCCCAACATTTCATATTCCTTATACACGTACCTGTATGAAGTATCATGTTCACTTTGTATTGCTTTCTTTGTGTGAAATTCCTGGTGATCCTGCCAGCCCCTCTCCTTTCCTATCAAAAACTGACCATGCGAAGCATTAGAGCACAGCGTGGTCAGTTCTCTAGCTGTGCTGGGATCTTAGTCTGCTCTCCTCCAATGACCAGACTTGTGCTGACACACCCCTCTGCAGAGCCATTTACTGGGAAGACTAGTTTCCTGCTGCTTCTCCTCCCCCAGCTCTCTGAGCTCCTTATTCAGCTGAGAACAGAGGATATGTGATCACTTATAAAAAAGAAAACAAAAAAAGGTATTTATGTTTTTATACGTAGTGATTATACTCATGTGGTAGGTGCTTTGCTGCAATGAGTTGTGCCATTCCAAACTGTATTTTAGGGCTTGGCAGCCCGTCAAATGGAAAAATCACTTTAGTTGCCCACGTCAGGGTTCTACCACATCAACATGAGCAGTCAACTGAAAATGCTGAGCCACCTGTCTCCCTTGTCAGCAGCACCTCTGCTCTTCTTACCTGTCCCTCTGACTGTTGCCCAGCTCTCCTGACCTCTGGATATGAGTTGTCTTGATACCCTGATAGGAGCCCACCTAACTCTTGCAACGAGACCTCCTGTGTGGGGCAACTCTGACCCCTGGTTAAGACCTTCTGTCCCCAGACTCCTGGCTGGGGCTCCTCCGATGCTCTGGGTGAGACCTCCTGTCTCCAATATGGAAGCTGTCTCCATACTGGGAGCCCCGAGCTATCCTTAAGGCTTGAGTATACAACAACCCTGCACAGGTGTGTACTGGTAAAAAACAACAGTCTTCAAACTCCAGGTCCCGATCCAGGACTACAGAACCCAGAGAAAACCAAAAAGCACAGCTTTCTCCACTTTGAAACAATAGTCTGGAACTTCGCAATAAGCCTTAAAGGGGTTGTAAAGGTTCATGTTTTTTCACTTTAAAGCGGGAGTTCACCCATTTATAAATTTTTTTTTTTTCTCCCCTTCCTGCTCGTTCGGTCTAGGGGAATCGGCTATTTGTATTAAAATATGAGCAGTACTTACCCGTTTTCGAGCTGCATCTTCTTCCGTCGCTTCCGGGTATGGGTCTTCGGGAGCGGGCGTTCCTTCTTGATTGACAGCCTTCCGAGAGGCTTCCGACGGTCGCATCCATCGCGTCACTCGTAGCCGAAAGAAGCCGAACGTCGGTGCGGCTCTATACTGCGCCTGCGCACCGACGTTCGGCTTCTTTCGGAAAATCGTGACGCGATGGATGCGACCGTCGGAAGCCTCTCGGAAGACTGTCAATCAAGAAGGAACGCCCATTCCCGCAGCCCATACCCAGAAGCGACGGAGAGGATGCATCTCGTAAACGGGTAAGTACTGCACATATTTTAAAATAAATAGCCGATTCCCCTAGTAAAAACGAGCAGGAATCTAAGGGGAAAAAGTGCCCTCTAAGGGTGAACCCCCGCTTTAATGCATCCTATGCATCAAGGTCAAGTTGACTGTACAGGTTTAGGAGATATTTTCAATACCTATAGGTAAGCCTTATTAGGCTTACCTATAGTTTAAACTTTGCTTAGTAAGTTTATTTCCTCCTCTCCTCAGCGGAGGTTCACCCTAAAAAACAAGTTTCTACCATGCCATCCAGCATACTAGCGTGATCTACAGTATGCCTTTATTTTATTTTTTTGCGCCGTACTCACAGTTTAATCCATTAGTTTAGTTTCAGACTCCCCGCGGAGAGTAGGCGTTCCTATGCAGAGGGGAACATGATTGACGGCCGGCTATGGCGCGTCACGCTTTCCGAATATAGCCGGAGTAGGACTCGGCTCTTCACGGCGCCTGCGCACAGACTAGGTGCTGACTGCGCAGGCGCTGTGAAGAGCCAAGTCCTATTTCGGCTATTTTCGGGAAGCGTGACGCGCCATAGCCGGCCGTCAATCATGTTCCCCTCTGCATAGGAATGCCTACTCCCCGCGGGGAGTCTGAAACTTAACTAATGGATTAAATTGTGAGTACGGCGCAAAAAATAAAAAAAAATAAAGGCATACTGTAGCTCGCGCTAGTATAGTATGCTGGATGGCATGGTAGGAAATTTTTTTTTTTTTTTTTTTAGGGTGAACCCCCGCTTTAAGTTCAGCAAGGCTCAGATGTTTTGTTTGAGTCTTGGAGCTGGGAGACTTTGAAGAGCTTTGGGTAGAATAAAGTCTCCATTCCTAGGTCCACATCTTACCTGGAAGCCAGATCTCATTGTTTCGTTTTAGCCGTTTAGTCTCAGGCATTTATATATGTGGAGCCGACTGATTCTCAGGGCTCTCTCGCTCTGCTTTCAGAGTCTGCTGCTGGGTAAAAAGACTGACTGATTACAGAACACTAAAAGTGGTACAAGAGCTTCATGTTTGTTTTGGGGAACTCATTTAAAGGGGCACCCTGTTAGTTAATTGCTCGTACAAGAAAATGTTTTATCGTATGTTATGGACTTTGTGTACAAAGCACTAAAACTGTGTTTGCCTTGCTGTATAAAAGTGTAGGACAAACCTGAATGGACTAAATATATATAAAAAAAAAACAGATACCTTGTTTATTACTTATGGGTGGACTCTATTATTATACAATACGTAAAGCTGCAGTATGCTACCTAATGCATGTAGGTCATACCTGGAGTAGGACAGTTCCTCCGGGAAAAGTTAGCTGTAAACAGTATTTTGGAGCATTCTCCCAGGACAGAAGCTGAACATCCTCAATAGAACTGTATGGCATGCTATTCTCCATGTACCCGGTGGGCTGTAAAAGACAAAAAGTAAGAAATGGTTACTTTCCTCTGTGACACCAATGGGTAGCTATTGATCTGCATAATCCCTAGCAAAAGGCAAATCTAGTACTACATACAAGAACAGCCTTAGTTACCAGTATAGTATGGTTTAAAATAAATCTCCCCCATGGCCAAAATATACCTGCAAAGCTAGTCCTATTCACAGAGCTAGCAATTCATATTATGATGGCCGACTCCTGTCAGATATTGAGGAACAAATGTGATCCATATACAGTAAAAAATGATATTCCAAGGGTGGCAAAGCAACAAACATTACACAAGTCCGGGCTGCAGACAGTCCCACCATGCTCCTGGGGGAACCACAGGGCCTCTCTTCCATTAATTATACATAAGATCAGGATTTGAAACTGTACTACCAATTGCATTTTAATCATGGCCAACTCTCCAAATAATGTTGTATATGTGATGATGTGATGTGTATTTCAGTCGACAGAATAAAAAGTGCTGGGCATTTTGGGAATGGGAGTGTTGGAGTTGCCCCAGTCCGTGTCTGCACCATATCCAGCAAGAATATTTTAGTGGCACATGTCCTCAGGATTCAAAAAAAGCTTTGTCACAGTTAAAAAAACATAGCGAGTCCCAACACTTATGCATTTCTGCCTTAGTCATAAATACAAAGTGCTATGACTAAGGCCTGTACTGGGCAGAAATGCTTAATGGGGTTGTAAACCTTTGTGTTTTTTCACCTTGCATGCTATGCATGCTATGAATTAAGGTGAAAAAACACCTTGCAGTGACCGGCCCTCAGAGCCCCCATTTTACTTACCTGAGCTCAAATTTCTGAGGGCGCGATCGTTCTCCTCATGCTTGATTGGCTCTTCATTGGATAGATTGATGGCAGCACAGCCATTGACTCCCGCTGCTGTCAATCAAAGCCAATGACGTGGCCGCCAGGGGCGGGGCCCGAGTCATACAATCAGCGGCTATGGACGCCGATTGTATGGCACGGGAGCGTGCCCGCAAGGTAACCCCCTCGGCAGAGAGCTTCCCAGAGGGGGTTAGCTCTTGAGGGGAGGAGCCGCGAGAGCCACTGTGGGACCCCAGAAGAGGACAATCGGGGCCACTGTGTGCAAAAACAAACTGCACAGTGGAGGTAAGTATGATATGTTTGTTATTTAAATAAAAAAAAAATCTAAGCTTTATAGTCACTTTAAGCATTGGGACTCGGTATGTATTTTAACCGTGACAAGTAAAGCTCCTTTTGGATCCTGAGGACATGTGCCGCTAAAATACTCATCTTTGGTGGATGGCGAGCAGGAGCCGTTCGCGTGCACCACATCTGTACTGTCAGCTGAGGGCACCAGGGGTTTGAGCAGCAGTGAGTTCCAGTTTACCAAATCCAGTAAGCAAAGCAAAAATAGCAAAAAGCCCCACCAAAATGTTGGAATGAGAGAATGTCACCAGCACACCATGGATCTCCAGAATGGGTCCAAAGCTTTATTCAGCAATCACATTATAGTAAAAACAACATTTCAGAGGCTTGCAGAACCCTTTCATCAGGCATGTGACCACCAAACGTTAGACATTATAATTTATTAAATACATCCTGATCCTCATCCATTCCTGGGAAAGCTTCTCTTTCTCTACATGTAATAATTAAAAAAATATATATATATAATCAAGAGAGATCGAGAGAGAGAGAGAGAGATCGAGAGAGAGAGAGATCGAGAGAGAGAGAGAGATCGAGAGAGAGAGAGATCGAGAGAGAGAGAGAGATCGAGAGAGAGAGAGATCGAGAGAGATCGAGAGAGAGAGGTCGAGAGAGAGAGATCGAGAGAGAGAGATCGAGAGAGAGAGATCGAGAGAGAAAGAGAGATCGAGAGAGAAAGAGAGATCGAGAGAGAAAGAGAGATCGAGAGAGAAAGAAAGATCGAGAGATCGAGAGAGAGAGAGAGAGATATTGAGAGAGAGAGATCAATCGAGAGAAAGAGAGAGAGAGATATCGATCGAGAGATATCGATCGAGAGATATCGATCGAGAGATATCGAGAGAGAGATATCGAGAGAGAGATATCGAGAGAGAGATATAGAGAGAGAGATATAGAGAGAGAGATATAGAGAGAGAGATATCATGAGAGAGAGATCATGAGAGAGAGATCATGAGAGAGAGATCATGAGAGAGAGATCATGAGAGAGAGACCGAGAGAGACCGAGAGAGCGCGAGAGAGAGAGATCGAGAGAGATCGAGAGAGATAGATCATGAGAGAGAGAGATCGAGAGAGAGAGAGAGAGAGAGCGCGAGAGAGCGAGATCGAGAGAGAGAGGGGGAAAGGTTCTATTGTTGCTGGATGGTCTATTGATGCTGGCTACTGGGAGATCTATTGCTGCAGACAGGAGTCGATTGGTGCTGGGGTAGATCTATTGTTACTGGAGGGGTATTTTGTTGCAAGGGTCTATTGTGGCTTGGGGGTATCTATTGCTGCTGGGGGTCTATTGTTGTTGGGAGGGGATGACAATGACTATTGTTGCTGGCTTTAGGATATCCATTTTATTTGTTTCCTTAATTACCTATTGCTGCTGAGGGAGTCTATTGTTGTTTTGGGGGGGCGATTGTTGCTGGCTTCAGGGTATCCATTTTATTTGTTTCCTTGTTATCATCAACAAGTTGCACACAAATTACTTGGCATTAGAAAACTAATGGTTCTGTATTCTCTAAAAGGGGCACTACTGTGAGGTGGGTAGGGGTGGAACTAAGAGTAGGTTGCTTGGAGATGGGTAGGGTGCAGAGACGAGGGGTGACTCGGCAGGCAGGAGTACCTGCAACATACACACACACACACACACACATACATACATACATATATATAGCCCTAGGAACCCAACCGAAATGTTGGACAACCATTACATTTCTTCAGTACATCCCGATTCTCATCCTTTCCTAAGAAAACATTTCATCTATCGCAATGTACACTTTACCACCATTATTACATTTCTAAAAACAAGGAATTTGGACATAACCGAAGAACACACAAGGCCAGACATTCATTCTGTAATTAAGAAATATCCGCCCTGGCACAAGAAGCGTGACCAGTGGCAGCTGCTGGCCTTGGTTCTTAAAGGTGGATTTCAGGGCCTCAAGAACACTCCAGACACGCGGGTTGTCATGACAACCACCCTTAGCAATGTGACTCGCAGAATGGCTTCCCTTCAAGCTTATGTGCACCCGAGTTATGCAGAAGCCGTCATGGGCAGCTGCAGCATGTGTGTAAACTGTAGAGCAGTACACAAATGCTAGACCAAAAACTTGTCTGTACTGTACTTCAGTTACAAGGCTTGTAATTTAATCTTCGCTTACGCAAAGGCTGCTGGCCATCACAATCGGGGGCTTGGCGCGCGCTCAGCTCTGGAACTCACAGGAGTCAAGCAAAGGACGTATGGCTGTTTATGATGATTTACTAAGCAGATGTTTGTGTGAAAGGCTTTCTGTGTAATACATTTTTCCCTTGGCACTGTTGCTTGGAGACGCCAAAACAACTTGATAGTGCGGGCCTCCCGGCTTTGTGTTACAAATCCTACTGAAAACGACGACCTTCTGAGCCGTTCTTTCAGGAAAGGTGCACGGTTCCTCATACCTAAAGACTAAACACCTCATAATATAAAGGAGAACAGCAGACATTTTCTTTTCCAGTTTTTTTTTTTTTTATTTAAATTTTTTTTCTTGAAGGGAACTGGGGAATTTCTGTCCTCAGTCCTTTCTTTCTGTCTCGAAAGCGAGGGGGTTTGAGCTTTGGGGTGCACACCCTAATCCAATAAAAAGGCTGTGCACACCTATGGGTAATCCAGTAGTAATAAAGTATTGGATGGAGAGGGATAGGCCCAGGTGTCTGTGTGGCCTGGGGGGTATGAGGGGTCACAAGAGACGACAACATAGAATAGGTGGTGGGAGATCAAGGTGGTCAACTCAAGCCTTTGACTGGAGTTTCTGTAGACGAAGCAGAGGGATCGCAACGAAGGAGGCAGGTAAAGAATCAACAGTTTCAGGAGGAAAAGGAAGAGGTGTAACAGAGGGGGGATAGCAAGAGGGGAGGAAAAAAAAAAAAAGGAAAGAGGGGGAAAAAAAGAAGGAAGGAGAAGAAGAAAAAAAATGATCATAGCTTGAATTGGACGCAAAAAGAAAAGTAGTTGGTTGAAAATGGATGAAGTGTAGACATTCTACAGTCTTCCAAATACAGACATAATTAAAGCTTTCACCAGGGTTTGAACTGAGCAGTCTGGTTTTCGGATCTACCGTTTGTTTACTACAGTATTTATCGGCGTATACCGCGCACTATTTTGCCCTGAAAATCAGGGCAAAATCGTGGGTGCGCGATATACGCCGATACCCGCTTTCCCGCCACGAGTTTTGAATACTGCGCCGGCATATACCGAGCGCAGTACACTCGTGTATCTTCGGGCAGTCTCGGCGCCTCTCGCACTGACGTCCTGAGCGTACAGGACGTCAGCGCGACAGTTGCCGAGCCTGCCCGACGATACACGAGTGTACTGCGCTCGGTATATGTCAGCGCAGTATTCAAACTCGGCGCGGGAAAGGAGCGGGGAGGACGCGAGGACGCCGCAGAAGGACGCCGGACCCGCCGAAGAGGACACCCGACCCGCCGAAGAGGACACCCGACCCGCCGAAGAGGACAGAAGGAAGCCGAACCCGACGAGGCCACCGATGGACGCCGCGCAAGACACCAAAACTGTAAAAACAAAAAAACTTTTTTTTCACAGGATTGGGGGCCACTTTAGGGGTGCGCGGTATACGCGGGAGCGCGTTATACCGCGATAAATACGGTAATTGCAATGCAGTCTCATATTTGAGCATCCTGCATACCCCAACCTGGAAAATTGTACTAAATTTGCCCCAAACACCAACTCACACGCCGTTTCTGGTGTAATTGCAACAACAAAAGCTGAGTCCTGCTCTGTGTTGTAGAAACACTTAAGCAGCCCATAGATGATTGGATTTTCTTTCCTTCCACCACAGGTGAAAGTGTTGATGGGGGAATGCCTCCCGCAGTGCTATTGTGTTCTGCCAGCGAAGGATCGTGGGTAGCCTTCCCAGCCAGCAGAACATGATTACTACTAGTGGCCATAGCAGCTGAAAGTAGTCGCATGTAAAAAAATCTGACAGGCCGGTTGTACCTAAGTACAATCAGCCTGCCCATAGACTAATTGAATCTCAGCCGGTCCCTGCTGAACTGGACAAATTTCAATTCCATGTATGGCCAGCTTTAGAGTGGCTCCTTCATGATTAAAGGTAAAAAAGAGAAGGATGAGAAAGAGGTCTCAAATAATGTCTTTGAGGGAGAATCAGCAACAGGGTCAAATGGAATGGTAACAAAAACTTTATTGATGAATACATATACAGTTTAATAAAAAAAAAAGGTCCAACTGGGGTGGTACAGAGACCTCCCGAGTGGGACCGTTCCTCCAATGTACAGTTATCTATAAAAATGCAGAAATGACAACGTTGTACAATAAAAGTTTGCTAAAAGACTGACCAACCGCTACTGACTCCCAATTCTCACCCTTCTCTTTTTTACCTGTTACTCAGTGTCTATTGGGAGGTATCCCATCTTGTATAGACGAATCAGAGGTTTGGAATATAAATAATACACCCCAGGTTGGATTCCATTATTTTTACTTCATTATTTACCTTCATGATTAAAGCCTGCAAGTACTTGCTGACTTCATTCATACAACTATTGTAATAATCAATGTATTTTGTTTAGTGTTTATGTGCACAGTAAAGTTCTTTGATCCGAACATGTCAGTTACTGCAAATCTCTAAGGAAAAATAAAAATAAGTCGTCCCTTTTCAACCCCCATATTTACGCGTTGTATACCTTAAAGCGGAGTTCCACCCAAAAATTGAACTTCTGCTTTTTGGAACCCTCCCCCCCTGCGGTGTCACATTTGGCACCTTTCAGGGGGGAGCAGATACCTGTGCAATACAGGTATTTTGCTCCCACTTTCGGGCATAGATATATGAGCCACCCGCGGGTATCTATCTATGCCACTTCCTTTGTGCCCCCCCGCTGTCTTTTGGGAGACACCGAGGTCCCAGAAGACAACAGGGACCAGTTGGATTGCATAGTGCGAGTCGCGCATGCGCAGTAGGGAACCAGGAAGCAAAGGATTATATTATGGTAAATTAATTTCCTGATTCCCTTACCGAAGATAGCGGCGCCTGCACCCGAGACCCGAGGGACAGATTGGCTTCGGGTGGCGACATCGCGGGCGCCCTGGACAGGTAAGTGTCCTTATTTTAAAAGTCACCAGCTGCAGTATTTGTAATAAAAAAAAAAAAACTGCGGAACTCTGCTTTAAGAGCTTCCTTCAGCTTTTTTTTTTTTGCCATTACCGTTTTTTTTTACTATCCTTATGTAAACTTTTTATGTTTGTATACATCTTGTTGGTACTTTTTATAATAAAACATCATTTAAAAATGTTTTACAATTGACAAAAATAAAAGACAAAATTATACAATAAGGCTTCATTTCCATGGATGTTTTTACAGCCACTTTTCTGAGCGTTTTTTGCAGCTTAAAAACGGCTCTCCATGTTAGTCTATGGCCTCATGCCCACCATGACGTTTTTGAGCTGTAGATGGCTGAGCCGTTTTTAAGCTGGACCAGTGCGTTCTGAAGCTCCAGAGTAGAGCTGTAAAAACGCCAGACGTTAAAAAATGCTCAAAAAACGCGCAAAAACGCTACCGCTGCGTTTTTGAGCTCCAGCTCAAAAAAAAAAAAAAAACATGGACAGTTGTTTTTAAGCTGTAAAAAAGGCTAAAGAAAGTGGCTGTAAAAACGTCCATGGAAATGAAGCCTAAAAGTTGCAAAGAGACTGAAAATTATAATATGTGCAAACTGGTGGGTTGTGTAGGGATGATGAGGGGTGGTACAATGTTGCAACACAACTGTTTACTTTATTTTACTTTTCTTTAACTTTATTGTATCGTCACAAAATGACCCTCCATTCAACTCTATGCATTGCAGCATGACATGAGGTGTTGTGCACTGCGCTGCATAAAATGTAAACATACTGCAACACACCTTACCTCAGCATCATGGTGTAAACACACAGAAAACAATTGGTTTTCTATATATTCCCTTGTGTTGAACATGCTTTGATCTGTGCAGTTCAACACAACTCAAACATAGTGTGAGCGTTACCTCAGAAATCGATAAAGTTCATGCAGCAATTTCTCCCGATTGGTACGGTATTGCATTATGGATGCAAAAAGGAAAAGGGAAAACATTGCATGTAATGAAAATACTGCATGTCTTTTGTGAATCAAGCCTAATGAGTTCCACTTTAATCACAGATGACACGCTCACTTCTGCAGTGAAAATAATTCTCGCCGTTCATCTTGTCGCACCAAAAACAGATTATGCTGAATGAATCATCGCTGACTGAACAGGCCTGAGGAGCTGGCACTTCGGGATGCTTTATCCTGCTTAGGAGGCAGACACCCACACCAACCGATATGATTTGTCCGCACCGTCATCATCGGCGCATGACATCACATTTGATATGTGGAGCAGGAAATTTAAACGGACAGGCATAGCAGGAATCGTATTTGTAATACTCACACAATAAATATTTGTGTGTGGGAAAAGGCAGCTGGCGCGAAGAAAGATTTGATTTCCATGTCCTGTGATTAAACACTGATATGTGCTTGAGAGACTAGCAAGCTAATTCAACAAAACCATGCAAGAGAAAAAAAAAAGAGCCAAGGACCATTCACAAATATGCGCTGCCAAGACGCACACAGAATTTTGCACGTCATACTGCAGTATGGAAACCTCAGAGAACCACAACACAACAACTGCATTTTCAATTCAATAAAAATTACAAATTCAAAAAACTCACCATGCCTCTTACTAAATGCCTCAGACTGCCTACCTTCCAAAATGTTGTTATTTGGGGGGAATTTGTGCTGTCCTGGATTTTTAGCGCCTCAAGAAATTAGATCAGGATTAACCACGTCAGCCCCTGAGGATTTGGCTGCACAATGACCAGGCCATTATTTGTGATTCGGCACTGTGTCGCTTTAACCTACAATTGCGCGGTCGTGCCACCTGGCTCACAAACAAAATTTACGTAAAGAGCTTTCTTTTGGTGGTATTTGATCACCTCTGCGGTTTTTATTTTTTGCGCTAAACAAAAAAAAAAAGCTATATTTTTTTTACTTTTTATATATACGTGGCTCCCAAACAAAATTGACGTCCTTTTTTTCCCACAAATAGAGCTTTCTTTTGGTGGTATTTGATCACCTCTGCGCTTTATTTTTTTGCGCTATAAACAAAAATAGAGTGACAATTTTGAAAAAAATGCAATATTTTTTACTTTAATAAATATCCCCCAAAAATATATAAAAAAAAAATGTTTTCTCAGTTTAGGCCGATATCTTCTACATATTTTTCGTTTAAAAAAAAAAAAAGAAAAAAAAATCACAATAAGCGTATATTAATTGGTTTGGGCAAAATGTATAGTGTCTACAAATAGGGAATAGCACTAAAGCATTTTTTTTTGTAATTTTTTTTTTTATTAGTAATTGCGGCGATCTGCGACTTTTATCATAACTGCTACATTATGGCGTACACATTGTTATTTTGAAATTCAGAGAATCCTGGCACAGCGTTCACTTGCAGCTGTACATTGCGATCAGCTGCGTTTACATGCGGCTGCGTTGGAATATTCTTGCCATTTCTTATGCGCTTCCTGTTTTTCTTTCCTTGTTGCCGCTGTTATCTGCTGGAGTAATAGTACACTGCGATTATCTGCAGTTATGTGCAATAAATCGGGCCTGGACGCAGTCAAATTTATTTTTTCTAACCGCACCAAACCCAATGTAACGAAACCGTTGCTAAATGCAGTGTGTGAATGGGGCCATAGGAAAGCATTGTGTGAGTTTAGCTGCGGTAGATAACTTGATCTATCTGCAACTAAAAGCTGAATTTAATCCGCCCTTGTAAAAGGGGCCTAAGAATGTCAGGGAAGAGCAGGGGAACACAGTAAGGGCCCTTTCACACGGGGAGGATCAGTAGTGATCCGCCTCCGTGTGTCCGTAAGCTCAGCGGGGATCGCTCCGTATATATCCCCGCTGAGCCGGCGGATGACAGAGCGGTCCCCACACACTCCGCTCTCCCCAATTAGAGATCGGATGAACACGGACCGTGTGTCCGTGTTCATTCGATCCGATCCGCAGACGGAAGGAAAAATAGGGTTTTCTTCCGTCCGCAAAATCGGATCTTTGCAGAGGCGAGTGATTATGGGTGTCAGCGGCTTATCCGCTGACACCCGCAATCACATAGGGACCAATGAAAAAGGGGGCATCATCAGTGCCCACTACATGGGATTGTGGCTATCATAATAGTTCATTTAAAATTGGGTGATAGTTTAATAATAAAAAAAAAAAAAAAAAAAACTGGGTTTCAGTGAACACAAAATTGTGAGGTAGGAAAACATGATTTGGGCGGGATTTGCACGTGTTTTTGAGCGGGAAGGTCGTGTGAGTTCAGGCGGGAAAAACACGTGTATTGATGACTCATACACGTGAGGCAGAGGGGTATATAAAGCCCACAGGTGTGAGGGTCAGGGCACAAAAATGTTTTACCTCGTCAGGTTAAGAGCTCCCCATCCCCCCCACCCTTGTCGCTGCAGACATGATACAAGCGATCAATGTAGCCTCGCCAGTGCCTGTCAGATGCATATCGCCAATTTTCTTCTTTCGGCGGCATAGCAAAAAACACATAGGTAGATTCACAAAGAGTTAGGCCGGTTTATCTACAGATAAGCCGACCTAACTCTGAATCTAAGCCGGCCTATGTTTAAGTGTATTCTCTAACAGAGATACACTTAAACATATCTAAGATAGAATGGCGCAGGTCAGCCTATCTTAGGTTGCAATGTTTCTTTTGGCCGCTAGATGGCGCTTCCATTGCGGCCGGCCTAGATTATGTAAATGAGGGGATACGCCGATTCCCGACGATTTACGAGCGTACGCCAGGCCTACACCGTCGAGTTACGTTGTTTCCGTAAGCGATAGGCCGCCTAAAGTTATTCCACCTATGAGATGGAATAACAATGTTAAGTATGGCCGCTGTTCCTGCCGCGAGGTTCAAATTTTTTACGTCGTTTGCGCAAGTCGTCCGCGAATCGGGATTTACATCGTTTACGTACGCGTCAAAATCAATAGGCCCGTACGGCCTACTTAGCCACAATGCGCACTGGAAAATGTAGTCGCCCGGCGCATGGGCAGTGTAAAAAACATAAAAAAACGTGAGGTCAAGCCTCATTTCCATACTACACGCCCCCCTCCCAGTCATTTGGCTTACGCCCGCTCGTTTTAGGCTACGCCGCCGAAAATTTGAAGGTAAGTGGTTTGAGAATCACTAATAGCCTAAATAATTTTCGGCGGTGTAGCCTAAAAAGACTAGGCTAGGCCGTCCTAAATTTAGGCCAACCTATGTGAATCTACCCAACAGTTTTCGCCAGACAAAATTTAGGCGCACCACAAGTATTAATGGTTCAGGGGTCCCCAAACTATGGCCCTCTAGTTGTTCAGGAACTACAATCCCCATCATGCCTAGTCATGTCTAAATGATTACAAAGCCTCATGGGACCTTTAGTTCTGAAACAGCTGGAGGGCCATAGTTCGGAGATCCCTGTTCATTGTTGGGGTTTCCATACACTTTTTTCCATACAGTTTTTGTTCTTGTGTTTAGATATGGTTTAGAGGGTCTCTGTCACAAAGCAAAAAGCCTGTATGACAGGCTGCCATTTTCTTACTCTAGCATGGCATGCTAGTTCTAGAGTGATTTAGCCCAACCTATACAGCTTCAGTGTGCGTAACATGACCTACCCCGAAACTAGTAATTAACCAGGAAGTCAGGGAAAAATGGCGCCAATCTTAAGATGGCTATACAGGGAGTAAATTCCAGCTGGTTCCGGCTCTCAGAATACAAGAAATTCCTCCATCTATGTTGTATAGCAGGGGTCTTCCACCTTTCTAAACCAAGCCAGTTTACTATCCTTCAGACTTTGGAGGGGTTGGACTGCGGCTAGTGAGAGTAAACAATGCCCCATCATCAGTACCAAAGAGAGGAATTGTGTCCCATCACTGGTGTCAGAGAGAGGAATAGTGTCCCTTTGTTGGTAACAGTGCAAGGAATAGTGCCCCATTATTGGTGTCAGTGGAAGGAATTGTGCCCCATCATTGGCATCAATGGAAGGACAAATGCTCCATCACTGGTGTCAGTGGGAGGAATAATGCCTCATTGGTAATGTCAGTGGGAGGAATAATGCCTCACTGGTAATGTCAGTGGTAGGAATAGTCCCCAAGGACCAGATAAAGGCAAGCAAAGGGCAGCAGTTTGGAGACCACTGCTGTATAGCGTGGATGGGAAAATCAATATATTTCTTTTGTTCAGCTTAAGCTCCAATCTACAGTCAGCCATTTGACATGATCTAGTTTTTTGGAACCTAAGCTCTATGAAGTGTTCATTAATTGTCGGTAATATTCACCTATGGCCCCCCTTACCTATAGGGAGACAGTTCGGCTTAGTGGTGTTTATAAGCAAAACAAAGGCCTCAGTTTATTAAAGTCACATCCGGATTCTTCCGAAAGATCTTCATGCAATCTTATAAGCAGAAGGAAGATATAACCAACAAATGCAAATGTCTTCCCGAGACAAATTTCATTCCCTAGATCATTTTGTAAATCCTTGGCTCATTTGCCTTATCTTTTTAACATATGCAATGCCTACAAACCAAATAAAACAAATTATCCCTGCCTTACACAAAACTGCATTACGTGGACCTTCATCATCTAGTATGAAAATGATTACTGCGCTAAAGCTATTAAAAAATCTAACTAAACAAATATGTTTTTTTTCCCGGAACACAGGTAGCCACGTGCTGTATTTATTTGATGTATTTGCAAAGTAGCAAGCCCACAAGGCAACCAAGTTCTGCTGATACTTTAGTGCAGGGGTCTCCAAACTTTTCAAACCAAGGGCCAGTTTATTGTCCTTCAGACTTTAGGAGGGCCGGATTGTGGCCAACGGGGGTAAAAATTTTCCCCGGGTCCAGCATTGGTGAGAGTAAATATGGCCTCAGAGTTTGCAGTCAGTAGGATAAAGAGCAGTGCCCCTATTAGTAGGAGTAATTGTATCACATCATTGGTATCAGTAAAAGAGATTGTGCCCCCTTGTTGGCATCAGCGGGAAGAATAGTGCCTCATATCAGTGGGAGTAATAAAGCCCCAAGGGCCGGATAAAGGCTAGCGAAGGGCCACATCTGGCCCTCGGGCCGCAGTTTGGAGACCCCTGCTTTAGTGGGCAGCAAGATTTAAAGTGCATCTCTAGGCAAAAGCTTTTTTTTTAGCTTATATTGCCGTGTCCGCCCCATGGTGAGACTAAAGCCTGGTGCACACACTTATGCCGCATACACACGATCTGAATTTCCAACAAAACCATGGATTCAAGAACGCGGTGACGTACAACACTACAACGAACCGAGAAAAATAAAGTACAATGGCCCGGATTCAGTAACAATTGCGCATTTTTTACGGAGGCGCAGGGCAACGTTTTTTGCCCTGCGCCCCCACAATTTTTTTGCGCTGCCCTCGATTCACGGAGCAGAAGCTCCGTAAATTGCGCTGGCAAAATGCCCAGCGTAAGCACGCGCAATTTAAATGATCCCGTAGGGGGCGGGAATCATTTAAATTAGGCGCGTTCCCGCGCCGATCGTAGAGCGCATGCTCCGTCGGGAAAATTTCCCGACGTGCATTGCGGCAAATGACGTCGCAAGGACGTCATTTGCTTCAAAGTGAACGTGAACGGCGTCCAGCGCCATTCACGATTCACTTACGCAAACTACGTAAATTTCAAATTTCACGACGCGGGAACGACGGGTATACGTAACATTGGCTGCCCCTGCCTTATGCAAAAAACGCCGTACGGAAACGACGTAAATTGCGTACGCAGGGCTTGCGCAACGTTGTGAATCGGTGTTAGTATGCAATTTGCATACTATACGCTGAGCACAACGGGAACGCCACCTAGCGGCCATCGCAAGAATGCAGCCTAAGATATGCGGGCATAAGAGCCTTATGCCGCGCATATCTTAGGCTGCAGTCTGCGTAACGAGGTTCCTGAATCAGGAGCATTTGTTACGCCGGGGCAAGTAAGCAATTGCGCTGTGTAACCTATGGTTACACAGGCGCAATTGCTTCTTGAATCCAGGCCAATGATTCTAAGCATGTGTCGAATTGATTCAGAGCATGCGTAGAATTTTTGTGCGTCGGAATTGGATACACATGATCGGAATTTCCGACAAGAACTTTTGTTGTCGGAAAAACCGAGAACCAGCTCTCAAACATTAGTTGTCGAAAATTCCAACAGCAAATGTCCGATGGAGCCTACACACGGTCGGAATATCCAACCAAAAGCTCACATCGAACATTTGTTGGCGGAAATTCCGATCGTGTGTACGTGACATAGTAGTATTTTTTTCATTCGGCTGATGGCTCCGGTTGGAGCCGCTGTACCAACAATCCAATGTTGGGTTCTGACAGGAGGTCAGCCATTGCCTGAGATCGCAGATCGGGAGACGGACGGCTGCAGGTTTTCCAGCATGCTCGGCCGACTTGTTAGACCAACTGACATACACACGGGACGAATGAACCGAATTGCACTCCTGTGACCCATAGGAGAAGCCCAGCCAAAAGGAGCTCAGGCTGGACTTCTTCTATAATTTGTCCCAGTGACTAGACATCCCGAAAGAAAGTGATGGGAAATCCAAAATTTTGGAGTTGTCCCCAGAACAAGAGGTAAGGGAGAATCTTCCAATAAAGACACCTGTTCCGGTAACAAATATCTAAGAGGGAAATTCCCTCCACTTCCTGTTGTGTCTCTGGGACAGAATATGAAGGGAAATTTCCTCATTAGCACACAGACCACAAAAATAAATTGGCGGAGGTTTTAACACTTCCCAGCTCCCTTTAAAACCTTAAAAGTTTTGGCTACACACACAATTTACATATTCTGTTCTACTGGGTTCTTAGATTGGACGTATTGGTTTTCTTCAGTTTTTTCTGGTGATAGTTGGGAAGGTCCAATGTGACTAGTCAAAACATTAATTGAAAAGGCATAAACTTGGCCATTCCCTTTATTTCAGTAGTTCTTGTGCCCCAGGGACAAATAAGTAGCACCACACAACGGTTTCAAAGAATACTGGTAAACGCAGAGCCATTATGGATGGCGTCAGCCAACAGAACAATGTCTTACTAACTCAGGTCCTATGCCCACTCAAAGTGTACACATACTCAGAATGGGAGCCTTTCTGCCGCAATTGGCCAATCCTATTAGCCCTCTGCAGAGAAGACATCTAAGGTAAATCCCACACTGAGAAGTCTAAAAGAGAAAAATAGCTACGCTGCCATGCTCTGAGGAACCTTTTGCATACTATTCAGTTTAGTATGGGGCACAAAATGGCCCTTATGTAATAGATGCAACTAATACCTGCTAAGTGAATTACTATTAAAAGTACATTAAGGGCCAGAGTCAATGTTATGTTCACTTCAAAACAGGTTTTGAATTCCCATACAAGTCTAAGGGGATGCAAATCCCACTGATGCAGGTCAAAAGGTGTCTGTCAATTTCTGAAAGATCTTAGAAAGATCCCAAACCAATACTAAATTGATGCCATCAACACAAGCCCAAACCTCACCCACTTAGACCCTAAGGCAGACTGACCAGCTAGATCAGGGGTGTCGAACTCAATTTGATTGTATCGTATTAAGTTGTATCTGGGGTGCGCTATGTACAAAGTGCAGAGTTCAGGGGTTGCGCTACGTACAGAGTTCAGGGGTTGCGCTACGTACAGAGTTCAGGGGTTGCGCTACGTACAGAGTTCAGGGGTTGCGCTACGTACAGAGTTCAGGGGTTGCGCTACGTACAGAGTTCAGGGGTTGCGCTACGTACAGAGTTCAGGGGTTGCGCTACGTACAGAGTTCAGGGGTAAGCTACGTACAGAGTTCAGGGGTAAGCTACATACAGAGTTCAGGGGTAAGCTACGTACAGAGTTCAGGGGTAAGCTACGTACAGAGTTCAGGGGTAAGCTACGTACAGAGTTCAGGGGTAAGCTACGTACAGAGTTCAGGGGTAAGCTACGTACAGAGTTCAGGGGTAAGCTACGTACAGAGTTCAGGGGTAAGCTACGTACAGAGTTCAGGGGTAAGCTACGTACAGAGTTCAGGGGTAAGCTACGTACAGAGCTCAGAGCTCAGGGGTGCGCTAAGTACAGAGTGCAGGGTTCAGAATTGCGGTACATACAAAGTGCAGAGTTCAGGGGTGTGCACCCCCCCCCAAAGCTTTCTAGCATTTCTCTCTTATACCTGGCCAGTAGGGGTGCAACGGATCAAAAAAATCACAGATCGGATCCATCCTCGGATCAGGAGTCACGGATCGGATCGATCCTCGGATCAGCAAAAAAGAAAAAAAAAAAAAAGACTAATCTTGTGGTGCCCTCCACTCAACTCTGGTGTCCCCCCCCCTCCTCAGGTGACTCTGGTGCCCCCCCCCCCTCCTCGGGTGACTCTGGTGTCCCCCCTCCCTCCTCCGCTCAGTACAAACAGTCTTTTTCCTACCAGGTGCAGATCTCAAAGACAGGTTCACATGCCTGCATACGGTGGTCCCGGGTATGTAGTCAGCGCAGTGATGCGGGGAGGAGTGCAACGCTGTGCACTGGCAAGCACATGGGGTGGAGCAAGATGGCCGCCGCTCCAGAGCTAGGCCGAAGACAGGGACTTTCCTATGGCCGACCCGTTCGGATCACGGATCGGTGACGATCCGTTGCACCCCTACTGGCCAGGCACTAGTGCCTTCCTGTGTAGGCGATGTAGTTCCGCCACGTTCCGGCTGCAAACCTGGGTGCGAGGGCCACAAGACAAGGCCTGGCAGCCTGGATTCGTCCCACAGGTCTTGTGTTTGACACATGTGAACTAGATAAACCATCATCTAACCTACATTTATTTACTTTTATTTTACAATATTGCAGTTAACACATACAATTCTTAGTGCCCAGAATCACGAATTCTATCTAAATGAAAAATAAACCTTTATCATTGCAATGTGAGACCCAGACAAATTATTATGGCTTAGTAGATAAAAAAGAATATTACAGGATATGAGGCACAGCGCATAAGTCTCTGAAGCAGAATTAAACAGCCTCCTAACACCGGGAATTCGCATGCATCAGTGTTTTCTGTGTAATACCTACACTGATGACAAGGCTAAGTACAGTAATGGTTAGTGTTATAAAAGACGGCAGACTGACATCACTAGGGCCCTCAGACATCCTGTAACAGAGCGCAGAAATAGGTCATTAAAAGTTCCATGTTTATATTGTGAACAGGATGGCAGCATTGTGATTGAGGGCCAAAGCAAACGGGTAATCCTGTAACAGAACATTAGTGAACGAGGTACTTTCCTTAATTACAATCTAGGAAGAAACGTAAATCACAAACAACTGTCTTCAGAAATACAAAATGATTCAAAATGCTGAAAGAAACGGTCAACAAAGCCTACGCAGCTATAACAGCACTTTTCTTCAAAGAGATTTTATCAGCTCTTTTATGCATTTACATTCTTTTTTTGTTGTTGTTCGGAAACAATTCAACAGGTTGAGGATTTTCTTCCCTTACAATACAAACATAGGAAAGCAAACCCTTTACCCTACAAGCAGTGGTGGCTGGGGCTCAAAATTTTTGGGGGGGCGCAAACGGAAAAAAAAATTGCAGCCTCACTGTGCCCATCAAATGCAGCCACTGTGCCATGCCATCAAACGCAGCCACTGTACCATGAATGGTCACCACTGTTCCATGCCATTAAACGCAGCCACTGTGCCATGCCATCAAACACAGCCACTGTGCCATCAATTGTCGCCACTGTGCCAATTGTCACCACTGTACCCTTTAATTGTCGCCACTGTGCCCATTGATGTCACTGTGCCCTTTATTTGTCACCACTGTGCCCATTAATGACGCTGTGCCAATTGTCCCCACTGTGCCCATTGTCCCCACTGTGCCCATTAATGCCGCTGTGCCAATTGTCGCCACTGTGCCCATTGATGTCACTGTGCCCTTCGTCGCCGCTGTGCCCCCCCCCCCCGCCACTTACCTTTACTGGAGTCAGCCATTCAAGTCCTCGATGTCTTCTCCTGCCCTCGATGACGCTTCAGCCAATCAGGTTACCGGTAGCCAGAACCGGCCAACCTGATTGGCTGAGACGCCTGTCAGTCTTATCTAAGGAACGCACACCCCGTGTGTTCCGAGGATAAGCTTCTGGGGAGCCGCTGGCTCTGATAGGCACTTCCAACCAGCTGCTGTTATTCAGATGGTCGGCGCCTCATGTAATCTACGTCGTTTACATAAGGCGTTTTTCCGGCGTAAAGTTAAACCACCAAAAAGCTGGTCTAAGTTGTTTAGGGTATGGACGTCGGAACTGCCGTCGGATTTTATGTCGTTTACGTAAGTCGTACGTGAATAGGGCTGGGCGTAAGTTACGTTCACGTCGTACGCATTGAGCCGACGTATCTTAGGGAGTATTTGCGACGCGATTCTGAGCATGCGCACGCATGCGCCGTTCGTTTGGCCATGCATTCACATGGGGTCACGCTTCATTATAATACTACACGCCCACTGCCTTGCTACTTTGAATTAGGCGGGCTTACGCCGGCCATTTTACGTTACGCCGGCACAAGAAAGGGAGCAAGTGCTTTGTGAATACAGTACGAGCCGCTCTATGTTACGTCGGCGTAGCACATATCAGATGCGCTACGCCGTTCTAAAGACACGCCGATCTCTTCGAATCTGGCCCTATGTAAACTACAGCCGCTAGCAATAATCACTGTGTTCTCCCAGCAGGGATGGCTCTCTGCACCCCCCACCCCGCAGGGAGTACACAATAGCTCAGTGGGAGGGATTCCCCCATCAACACCGGCTATGTTGGAGGAAAATTGCACCATCTATGGCCAGCTTATTACAGGTGGTGTGTCACTGGCCATATCAAGCGAAAACAGAGGGGGAAAAAGCTTAAAAAAGAAAACGAATACAGCTACCACATCTAATGATTGATAAGCTGCAATAGATTACATTTGTGGTTTTGGGTTTATTACCACTTTAATTAGCAAAGCTAGGATGAAGATGACAGACCACAAATGTGTTTGTTCTTCCAAGTTTAGGCCACCCAAATTCAAACTTTTTGGACAAAGAAAGCTTCATATCAGAGATACTCAAGACCAAAGCTTGTGTTTGTTTATTTCGAGTCCTTAGCCTATTTAATCTCATTTTCCTGGGTCATCACGTCCTCATTACCAAGACTTTTATCATTAGACTGCAGGCCACATTCAAACACTGCAAAGTCACAACAACACGGGATTGTCTGAGGATTAGGAGTTTTTAACGATTTACAAAGACCTCTCTCCATGCTAGAAAAAGAAAACGATTTATAATAGTAAAGGAGAACGTATGAAAGACTAGGACATCTGAGGCCTTGTACACACGACCGAGTTACTCGGCAAAAACCAGCAAGAAACTTGCTGGGAGATATTTTTTTTCCGAGGAAACTGGTCGTGTGTACATTTTTCGACGAGGAAACTCGAGGAACTCGACGAGCCAAAAAGAGAGCAAGTTCTCTATTTCCTTGACGGGAATGGAGAAAATTGGCTCGCCAAGTTCCTCGACAGCCTAACAAGGAACTCGACGAGCAAAATGATGTGTTTCGCCCGTCGAGTTCCTCGGTCGTGTGTACGAGGCCTCAGACTCTGAGCTTCATTTTATGTTATCACATGGCAACGTTAAATAAAAAAAAAAGAAGGTTCATACTTACCTGTGTGCCAAATCGCTCTTGCAGCGACAGCGTAGCCACTGGAGTACGACACGAGTAAGTGATGCGCCTGCGGTTCCTATTCCTGGTCACCATGCCTCTACACGACAAGCAGGAGGAACCTCATCCGTAAAAGTGTTGCACATTAGAAGTAGCTCCAATAGTGCACCAATTATGCCTTGTTTCCACTGAATGGAACGGTTCGGGTCAGTAGATTTGGAACTGTTTAGAACGGACCGGTCTATTCTCGTGAGCGTTTCCACTGCAAATCGGACCGTCGGGACCATACAGGATTTAGAAAAAATGCCTTGCACGTCCACCAATCAGTGGAATGTATTGCATCTCCGCCCCAATGGAACCGTTCCATTTTCTATGGGCCCACATCTGAAGCAGGACCCAGAATGGTCCGGTACGGTTTGGTTTTATGGCACACTTTCATAATGGAAACACCCAAAATATATCCCAACGGACAGATCCGGCCGTGTGTACGGGGCATTAGTATGGATAAGGTTCTTCTGCGGGCTTCTGCCATTTAAGTTGATGTTCCCATTGATCAAAAATTAAGCTGTAAAAGTAAAACTTCTGCTGGTGGCAGGTGGTAGAGTCAAGACATTGATAAAGGAATCCTGCTGCTAAAGCCCCTATAGGACACAGCCCACTAGCATCCCCCTATAATCAGTATTGAAGGCAATTGACAAATTAGCGAGGCTTTACATGGCTACATTTAGACACACATGCTTTTATCATCATAATTACACCACCGCATAAAATCCAGATACCCACTTCCTTTATGTCAGACTCTGAATCAACAATGGGTACAACCTTTACAGAGATTAACACACCACTTCCTGTACTTCATGTCTTTGTTCGAGAGTCATACACGAAAACAGGCGAGGAGAGAGAGAGTGGTGAGAACAGGAAGGAGAAAGAACTCCTTTCAGAAAGACGGAGTCTAGGTACACGTCTGAGCACCGTCATCAACTCCTTGGCATTAATAAACCCCAATCCTGGACCTTAACCAAGTCATTCCCAGGAAGAGATACAATGAAACTGTTTGCCTTTGGTGTAGTCTGATAGCAATAGCTTGTTTCAGCTGACATTGGAACATACAATAAAGTCATTTGAATCCAATTTGAAAGTAATTCATACTTGCCAACTATCACAATAAAATCTTTGTTTTTTAAAATGTTGCCCTTGATTCCAATACAGATTTATTGGCTTCCTGAAAGGTATACTTCATGCAATATGCATTTTCCGTATACGTGAACTCAAGTCCAGGGGTGTATTTAGGTTTTGTGCTGCCCTAGGCCTGACGAAACTTGTGCACCCCCTACTTTATATATGACGCACCCCTTCCTGTCAAGACTACACCCCTTCCTTTTTAAGACCCGCCCTGTCATTTACATGGAAGAAGGACAGAGGGACGCATTGGTATGAGGACAGAGGGACAGGGTGGGATGAGGACAGAGGGACAGGGTGGGATGAGGACAGAGGGAGAGGGTGGGATGAGGACAAAGGGACAGGGTGGGATGAGGACAAAGGGACAGGGTGGGATGAGGACAAAGGGACAGGGTGGGATGAGGACAGAGGGACAGGGTGGGATGAGGACAGAGGGACAGAGGAACAGGATGGGATGAGGACAGAGGGACAGGATGGGATGAGGACAGAGGGACAGAGCATCGCTTTTTCGCCGCCCTAGGCCTGGGCCTTGTCGGCCTAGGCCATAATACAGCACTGCTCAAGTCATAAGGTCTCATAGAAGTTTTACCATGTTAATGGCATTTCAAGTCATTTTTGATATTTCTAAATGGCCCTCGCACCTTTCCTGCAGCTGCGGGAACCCTCTTGTTTTTGCCCCTTCAGCAGTCGGCAGCAGAGAGTACGGCAGAATAATCCTGCCAGATCCTGCGCTTCTCCGTTCAGCCATGGAGAGGCTCATCTCTGCTTTTAAAATCTGATGTAAGGGGGGGTGGGATGCTCTGGACATCTAGTCTAATGCCGCGTACAGACGATCGGAAATTCCGACAACAAAACCGTGGGATTTTTTGCCGACGGATGTTGGCTCAAACTTGTCTTGCATACACATGTCACACAAATGTTGTCGGAAATTCCCAACGCCAAGAACGCGGTGACATACAACATGATACGACACCACTAGAAAAGGGAAGTTCAATACCAGTCGTGTTAGTAGAAGTTTGGCGTAAAAGCCTCGTGCTTTTCAGTCCGTTACAACGTTACGAATGTGCCATTTCCATTACGAACTCTAGTTTTACCAGACCGAGCACTTCCGTCTCGTACTTGATTCAGAGCATGCGTGGAATTGCCTACACACAATCGGAATTTCCGGGAAACAACTTTTGTTGTCAGAAAATTTGTGAACCAGCTCTCAAACATTTGTTATCGGAAATTCCGACAGCAAATGTCCGATGGAGCATACACGTGGTCGGATTTTCCGACAAGCTCACATCGAACATTTGTTGTCGGAAATTCCGACCATGTGTGCGCGGCATTACAGATACAGTCGGCCCTTAGAGGGTAACCATAATGCTGAAGAAATTGAGTTTTACACCCCTCAGCTAGGGTGTTTGGATTCTCTTACGAACCCAAGTGGTCAAGCCTACGCATTTAATGGATCTGTAATTTTGCGATATGGAGCATTCCCCACCCCGCACCTGCATGTATACATGCCCTTGGGTGACGAATGCTGCCACAGATGATTTGCTGATGGAGATTGCAAGTGGCCATTTCAGCACAAACTATGCAGGCATGGTCTACTGTTCACGGTCAACGTCCAGAAATCTGTCCTGAGAAATGCCATGCAGAAGTCACTGGATGAAGACAGGAAGTGGTTGCAAAAGAAACAGAAAAAGATGAGCAGCAACAAGCTAAAACAAAGAGAGAAAATTTGTATTTTATAAAAAAAATGGTGCTTTGAAAATCAAATGTCATTCACTTAGAATTAACATCCACTTTGTTTTTTATTTTGTCACTTGGACATGAACCCGACTTCCTCCCTAGCTAAACCCCTAAAGCAGGGGTACCCAAACTTTTGAATAGCGAGGGCCACTTAAGCAACTTGGTAACCAGTCGTGGGCCACAATGAGCCAGGGCGTGCGGATGACAGGTCACGGCTACTCTATGGGCCCTCCGATCTGCCCAGATAAAAGGGGACAAATTCCCTTCTGTTTTTTGTATTGGAGGTAGGCGAGCGTAAATGGACATCTGTCGCTCTGTAGAGGTGAATTGAGGGTCCCATTTGGTCAGGCTGATCATGTGAAAAGGGCCCAAGACTGCTTTCAACTGATGTGCTGCGGTTTGCCCACACTGCGGGTGCAGCGTAGTGCACCTGTGTCTATCCTGCGGGTTAGCTGAACTTTGCCATAGACTCCTTCTGTGGCAAAGCCGGCGCTGTAGAGGAAACATCAGCTTATGGGGCTCTGGTCCGCAGCGGCTTTCTTCCTCTACCACCAGCTTCATTCACAACACTGATGCTGTGGTATGGCAAATCGGCAACCTGCAATCTGGGCTTGCCAACCCGCTATTCCAGAGCAGGAGGTCGCGGGCCACATCAGAGGGCTCCGCGGGCCACATGGGGCCCCCGGGCCACTGGTTGGCCACCCCTGCCCTAAAGTTTTGGCCATCTTTTCTGCATGGTCCTAAACACCCGCATTCCTTCAACATGGTTCAGTGCTTTTCTGCCCTCTGAGATAAGTGTGTTACTTTCTTTGGGTTCACAGAGCTTCAGGAGTTCCAGAAAAGACTTTAAAATGTGGACAGCTATAGTAATTTTTCTGTATTTTTACATCAGGAAAGTGTGGCTTGGACTAGCAAAGATAAAAGTATAATAGTGAGTCTAGAGGGGGCAGTGTGTTTACAGTGACACGGGTCTATCTTCAACCCCAATACAACAGCCTTTTTTTATTTCAGTTGAAAGGTTTCAAGGCTATTCCCCTTGCCTTTTCCATAACCTTAAGTGTTAAAGGGTTCAAAGCCAAGAACTCTACGGAAGCTCTTGGAGTCATCTACTCCACATGGCCTTCTAGGACTGAGAATCCTCATCCCAGCAGTGTTTGTCTATATGGGATACTCCCTGATTACTTCTACAGAAACCTATGACATCAGTACAGAGGGATAATTCCGTGAGCTTGGTAGCAGATTATCTGCGCGTAATGTTTACTGCTGTGAGAAAATCCTACAAGACTTCAATTCCTTCAACTTGGTCCAAGACTTAAAGCATGGCTTAGCATTTGGTAGCGAGAAGAAAAAAAAAACACTTAGTACACATAATCTACTTCATAAGAACTGGACTAATGAGTGCGGATTTCACTGTAAAGCATTTTTTTTTATCATTTACTGTATTTTGAAGTAAAAAACCCACTAGTGTATAGGGGCCAAGGAACATAAGATTGGACATTGGCTGAATAGCATAGTATGTATCTTTGGATGGCAGATGCACTTGGAAGTGTGCGACATGATAATGAAACACTCAGATCCTGAAGCAAACCTTTAGTCCAGTAGTTTTGAAACGGCTGCCGAAGGGTCGAATGTAGCCCTTGCCATTATTCGGCCCTTGGAGCACCATTTCTCCCACTGATACAAGTCATATTCTTCCCGACCGACACCGACAGGGCATCATTTTTTCCACTGATACGAGGCACTATTCCTCAAACTGACCCTTCGTCCCAGACACTAATGATGGGGGTTCTATTCCTCCCACTAATACCCATGATGGGGCATTGGCTATATCCACTGACAAGCCATTTTCTACTCCCACTGGGCAAAGCCCGGCCCCCCTAAAGTCTGAGGACAGTTAACTGGCCCATTGTTTGGAAAGATTGGAGACCCCTGCTTTAGTCCCACCAGCCAATGAATGTCACAATCCCAGGAAGAGGAAGTTCCATGCAATGTGTAAATAGTACCAGTCTTCTACTGGTAGTACAATCTTCAGCAAGGAATCATTTTCATCTAGTAAGCCCCAGCCTACTAGTCAAGGTGAGTGTAGGATGTCAACACTGTCCTCCAGGCCCCTGACCCACACATCTACAGTTTTACAATTCCAGTGGCAGAAGATTTAAGGACCATCACTTGTGTGTAAACCAATGCCGGACTGTGGGTGCTGCTCGGGGCTTGAACGGATCCTCTTCTGATAAACTGCTGGGAGTGCAGACGTGGACAGAGCTTGTCCCAGCATTGTGGATACCAATTCAAAAAAGAAAAAGTCCTTAGCTGCACATCACTACAAAAACCCCAGGCTCCATCCAGGCCACCCTCGATGCATTTTTCCCAGCCTACGGGGCTTAGTCATGAGCAGGACGAAACGCATCGGGGGTGGCCTGAATGGAGCCCGGGTTGAGGCTGTTTTTACTTTTACAGACAGGTTTTTGTAGTGATGTGTAGCTAAGGACTTTCTTTTTTTTGTATTACTTGCATGTAGTCACCCTTAGGCTGATGACACACAGGTGACATTTCCACTAGCGATCTTGCCTCTCAGCTTGCCAAAACCGTCGGCAGCAGGATTGCCAAGAGGCTGCTGGTTTATCCCAATGGAATCACTTCTATTGTAGCTGAGGCACACACGTCTCTCCCTTCAAGCAGTATTCAAGCCAGGAACAGAGTGACCTCTCGCCGCATCCGTCTATAGCAGGGTTCCATGGATTCTTTTGTTTTCCAAGGATGCGTGCTTTTTTTCCCCCATACAAAGACTATACTAATTACACAACAATTATTCATTATGTTATGTTATCTTATGAGAAAAAAATTTCATGCTTGTCCCTTTGGATATTTTTGCATGGACTGTCGTGATCGGCTCTCGAAAGCCAACGAACAGATTATCGAACAATTGCTCCGAGGTTTTTTTTCATTCGATATTCTCATTGCATGTACTGGGCATTAGGGGATAATTCTTCCCAATGAACACAAGTGTAAGGCCTTGTACACATGACCGAACATGTCCGCTGAAACTGGTCCGTCGGACCAGTTTCCGCGGACATGTCCGACCGTGTGTAGGGCCTATCGGACAGTTTCCCGGCCTGGCGGACAGGTTTCCAGCGGACAAAAGTTTCTTAGCATGCTAAGAAACTTGTCCGCTGGAAGCCTGTCCGTCGGACATGTCCGATGGTTAGTACGACTCATCGGACATGTCCGCTGGCCCGAAATCCCGCGCATGCGTAGAATTGATTCGACGCATGCGTGGAAGCATTGACCTTCCGTGTCAGAGAACGTCGGTGTCGTCTACGTCACCGCGTTCTCTGTCCGCGGGGATTTTGGTCTGATGGTGTGTACACACATCAGACCAAAACCTCCCAGCAGACATGTCCGATGAAAACGGTCCGCTGACTGTTTTCATCGGACATGTCTGCTCGTCTGTACAAGGCCTAAGGAGGATTCTTCCCATAATAATGTATCATGAGTTTTAGATTATAGCATTTTTTTAGTAGGGGGTCCCTGGGACCAGAAAGTTATTTCAAGGGTTCTTCTATATGGAAAAGGGTGAGAAAGACTGATCTATAGAGTAAGTGATTCCATAGGGACACACAGACAGGTTATTTAACGTTCCTACCCCTGCGATTTGTCTCCAGCAGCAGAATGACCCATGCGTCATCAGCTTTAAGCTGACAATACACTAGTGTGTCGAGTAGATTGATGCATTGTTACAACACATTGCAGGGTTTACTTCTTTAACTTTATTGAAATATCACAAAATGACTATGCACAAATTGCATTGCGGTTCGTTTGCCTGATTTTTTTAAAGCTATTTTGGCTATACTTCTATGGATCACAGAAGTGCATTTCGCTCTGACCCATTTCCAGCCGACAGCGGGCTGACGTCACTCTTCCAGTCCAGGCTCTGCAGAAACCCCGCCTTTACAGTTGGGATCCACCTAGATGCCTGGACTGGTAGCTGGCTCAGCCTCTCAATGGCATGTTCCTCCTCGACAGCCCAGCCCAGTGAGCGCTGAAGGGGCAGAGCAGAGAGCCGGTAACTGACAGTCACTGCTCTCTGCTCAGAGCAGACAGGGAGAACTGAGCGCTCAGCCGTGTTTGATCACTCGGTTCTCAAGTTAGCGCCAGCTGGGGACAGCTACAGCTGGGATTGGCCCTGTAGCCATCTAGGTGAGTTTATCTTTTTTGCTATTCCCATAGTTTAGGGCTCGACAAAATCCGGGCGCCGGTCGCAATTGCGACAAGAAATTGTGACCTGGCGCCCGGCGAAGCTTAGGTCTGCAGAAGGCCGTGGCCTCAATTACCGGCCGGCGCGGCGGGGGAGGTGGGGGCGCACGGAGACACAGGATCTTGTGTCCCCGTGCGCCCCCACCTCCCCCGCCACGCGTGAACGGCCTCTGCAGGCCTAAACTTCCTTCTGTGATCTGGCGCCATCTTGTGGTGGCTGTTGGTATTACAAGTAAAAACAGCAGTTCTAATGTGTTTTTCACTCTTTTCACTGCCATCTCCTTCCCTCTAATTCGAACCCGCAAACATTATGTATATTTTTTATTCTAACACCCTAGAGAATAAAAATGGCGGTCGTTGCAATACTTTCTGTCACACCAAAATTCTACAAGTTGCATTTTTTGAGTTACAGAGGAGGTCTAGGGCGAGAATCATTGCTCTCGCTCTACCTCACATGTGTGGTTTGAATACAGTTTACATATGCGGGCGCTACTCACGTATGCGTTCGCTTCTGCGCGCGAGCTTGGCGGGACGGGGCACGTTTTCTGGCTCCTAACTTTTTTAGCTGGCTAGATTTCAAGCAAATTTGTCAAACCCTGCCATAGATTATACAATAAACTCATGTGCTCAGATTGCCAAGGCATCAATGTTATACCTATTGAGGACAAAGTGAGAACAAGCTACCCCCATGGGCAGGGGCCATCTATAAACAGAGACTTCCCCCAAGTGTGAGGACAGTCCCCTATCAGAACTTTAATAAAACAAAATCCTAAGAATTAACGGCATGCAAACAGGCTAAAGAATGTGCATCTGGATGATTCATTCCCAGTGTGGTGCATTGTTGTCCAGCATCGGCCTCTCCAGGGTTAAGCACAGGATACTCCACCCTGCGTGCATACATGGCAAATGTTCTGTGGCAGCTGACTGCGGCAGCTTGTACCGATATTGTTTTGTACAGGAAGAGAAATCCTGCAGCCGTTAAACTCCCCCTCAGCAATTATCAGCAAGAAAACATCTTTCACAAAAAAAAAAAAAATAATCAGTCAGAGCCCAGAGGATATTTTTTAATGACAAACTCTCAGCTGACTCACTCATGTCATTTAGCAGCGAGGGGACCAGATAAGTCACTAACCTGTACTACAGAAGAAACAGAATGCCGTGAATGGGGAGCGGTGGAGAGGTCAATGCCATCTGCTTCTAAAGACAAATACTAAAAGAATCATATATGTAAACCCAATGACTAAAATCTCGTATGACGTTTAACCACTTGCCGACCAGGCTTTTACTGGCACTTTTTGTTTACGAGTTTAAATCAGTATTTTTGCTTCGAAAATTACTTATAACCCCTGAAACATACTTTTTTTTGGGGGGGGGGGGGGGGGAAATGGCGCTCATTGCAATTTTTTATGTCACACTTTAACACTTTAACCACTTAACCCCCGGACCATATTGCTGGTCAAAGACCAGAGCACTATTTGCGATTCGGCACTGCGTCGCTTTAACTGACAATTGCGCGGTCGTGCAACGTGGCTCCCGAACAAAATTGGGATGTTAAAAATCTATTTTTAACATTAGATTGAGGCTAATTTTACTAAGCAGAATCGGGTGTTTTTTTTTTTTTAATCAATGCAGTACTTACCATTTTAGAGATCGATGTTCTCCCGCCGCTTCCGGGTAAGGGCTGCGGGACTGGGCGTTCCTATTTGATTGACAGCCTTCCGACAGTCGCATACATCACGTCACCAGTTGCCGAAAGAAGCCGAACGTCGGTGCGGCTCTATACGGCGCCTGCGCACCGACGTTCGGCTACTTTCGGGAACTCGTGACGGCGCTGTATGCGACCGTCGGAAGGCTGTCAATCAAATAGGAACGCCCAGTCCCGCAGCCCTTACCCGGAAGCGGCGGGAGAACATCGATCTCTAAAATGGTAAGTACTGCATTGATTTAAAAAAAAAAAAAAACACCCGATTCTGCTTAGTAAAATTAGCCTCAATCTAATGTTAAAAATTGATTTTTTTTGGGGTGAACCTCCACTTTAAGTCCATCATATCAAAGGTTCCATAAGCTGGTGGGATGGATGGATGGAGCGAGTAAATATCTGTTCACCCCTGCAGCTCCTGTCGGACCTGGGAAGGCCAATGGCTGAGAGCGCTGACTGGAGTGTTTTGGTGGGGGGGCCTAGGAAGAGCTTGGGTTTGGCCCTAAAGGCTCGTCTCAACAGACATCAAAACAATCGAACGAAGCTTGGAGAGAAATATGGCTGCCTCCAGTGTGTAGAAGTGGAGGGACCCTTTTACAAGTGCATTATTTATTAGCTAGCAGATGCTGAGAGACAGGGGAATAATTCACAAACATTGGTCATTTATGGTACTTCAAAGTCCACTTGCTTATTTACTTAGCCTTCTTATCTTTTACAATATGTTTAACAATCTGTTTGTTCCGTTTTTATTCCCTCTGGTTAACGCTGTAACTGCACATGAGACCTGTACAACATGTTCTCTAAAATTGCTTTTCTATTCCTGTTCAACAGCCTAAAAAAATAAATAAAAAAAAATTAGTCATGAAGAAAAAATAAAAATGTAATTAGTGCCAGCCGAGCTAAATTACTGGTAAGAATTCAGGTATACAATCAGGGCTACACGTGTGCTTCTGCTTCCAATTCTTCTAGACTCATCCCTGGAAGAATTACTACAGGACCAAAGGGCCCCCTTCTTGGCCAGGGAGTCTGGATGGGCCTGGATCTACGGCGGCCCCTGTAGCGAATCGAATGGCATCTGCAATTTTTGTGAGTGAGTAACTTGTATAGCGCTGACAAATGCGAACCGAATCGCCTCAAGGCGCTTGTATCCAGAGTCGTGCTGATCCTTCAGAAGAGATGGGTCTTCAGTTTTTTCCTAAAAGCCCGATGGTTTTCTTCCATGCAAAAGGTTGTGGGTAGAGCATTCCAAAGCCGAGGTCCTTGGACTGAAAATCGACGTTCTCCCTTAGATTTGTAGTGGGCTGTGGGGATTTCGAGAAGGTTTTGGTTAGTTGATCGTAGCACCCGATTGGTTGACGTAGGGTTTGATTTTCTCGTTTAAGTATTGCGGAGCGTTTCCTTGTGCGCATTTGTGGGTGAGGCAGAGTGTCTTGAATGTGATCCGATCCTTTACGGCTAGCCAGTTGTAAGGGGAGACGTCTGATATTATAAAAAGGAGATCACATGAGGCTTACCAACCAATAAAGAAAGATGGAAGTCTCCAGATTAGCCAAAATAAACAACGCGGATAGGAGGCATTGGAACTCTGAGGACTTATTTATATTTTTGATTTATATTGTTGTTGTTATCCAATATTACGGTAGTAAAGAGAGAATCGGAATATTGGCCTTGCAGCTTCCACACACCATATTGCGCCCATGTTGGGTTCCACCTTTGGTTGTGGTAGGGATGAGCGAGTTAGAATAAGAACCACACAATAGTACTCAAGTCCAACAATAAAGCAATGTATGTGGACCCAATATAGTTGCAGTGAGTTTCCTCTGCAACATTTAGCTATAGTTTGAATAGCAAGTCTACATACATTGTTTCACTTCTTCCAAGCCCCGATGAAGAGGGTGGAGGCAAAGCGCTCAAAACATGTTGGCTGTGCAAGAAATGTAATTATTGAAAAAAAACTTTCATTTGGATTTAGATTATTACAGTGTGAAGCCTCAATTCGAAATAAAAAAATCATCCATGCCATCAGGCAAAACCTAAAGGGGAAGAAGGGCCAAAGGTCTTTTGGCCATACCTTTCCTGTAAGTCACAAGAGTGCACTTCGTTCTGCACTTCTGTGACCCGTATTCAGCCGACAGCAGGCTGAAGCCTGCTGTTGGCTAAAGTCACTCAGCTGGTCCAGGTTCTGGAGGGATCCCAGCATTAATGTCTGGATCCACCCAGATGCCTGAGGGGCAGCTGGCTAAGCCTCTTAACACACTGCTGAGAGCCTAAGCCAGCCGCTCCTGCCCCCTGCACAGTCTGGCGCTGGAGGAGCAAAGGAGAGAGCCGGTGACAGTCACTGGCTCTCTGCTCACCGAAGACCGAGAATGAGTGATCAGCGGTCTTTGATTGCTCATTTGTCGGTCTTAGAGGTGGTGGGGGACAGATGCAACATTGGATCAATGCTGCATCCACCTAGGTCAGTATGATTTTTTTTTTTTTCCCCCCCACACTTCTCTTTTAATGATTAAGGCCCCCAACACATGGGGCAGGCTCCGTTGGGAGTAAACCTGCTCAGTGAGAAATCTGTCCACTGATCCCTGCTGAGCAGGGGCGTGGCTGATCTATGTCCGCTCCACTTATGCAGAGTGGACACAGATACAGCCCATTCTCTTCCATAGGTGGTCAGACCTGACCACCTGTCAATTTACAGCCGACTGCCACCCGATCTGATCCGCCAGACAGATTGGATTGTCGGCGGGTGTCAGACACATGTCCGTTGACACCCACTTCTCCATAGGAGGTGACTGGTGGACCTGATCGGTTTGCCCGTGTAAAAGGGCCCTTAAGGATGGCAGTGCTCAACAACTACAGTCCAGCCATGCGTCTCCACCCCAATTTTCTATGGACCAAGCTCACATCTGGCTCATGGATTATGAACATGCTGGTGTTTTAACATATTTATAACTTTTTCATTAAAACTAGCACTACATGAGTGATTTTTCATGTCCAAGAGTTATGAAACATCACTACACAGATAAAATAAATGAATCCTTATTGGGTAAGCTACGCAAGCGGCATCTAGCAACTCCCAAGATTGCTCAACCCCCCAGTTGTATGAGATTTATTTCTGCTACATGCTACTTCTACAGCTGACACCATAGAGGGGCACTGGTTCTACCTGTGGCCATAGACCACTACTTTATATAATTAATCACCAGGACTTTTAGTAGCACAACTAAGCTACTCAAAACTGCCCAGCCTAAATTCTATACTACCAAATTGCAATCCAATCGGCTTCCTAAAGTCGAATTCCAGTGAAAGCCCAACTAGTCTTAAAAATGCTCAGCCCCCCGCTCCGAACACCTATACTAACGACCCTGTGTACATTTACTTATGTTCCGGCTGCTCCAGTCAGGTAACATGATCTGGCTCCCCTGTGTCAGCCAGCAGCAGCTGCAGGGAAGAAGAGGGAGAACCGTAAACCCTTGCAAATTGGGAACCTATATGTGACATCATTGCTCCTGGCTTTCACAGCCTCTCATTCTCTCCATTCCCCTGCAGACTCATTTGGCTCACAAATGGGATCACTGTATTTTTTGCGAACCAAAAAGGGAGCAAATAAGAGAATGTAAACATTAGGGTTTACGTTGACTTCCCTCGCATTGCTAAAAATTATTAGGCTTTGCATGAACGGTTTAAGAGGTTCGTGTTGGAAAACATTTAGCCCAAAGAATCTCATTCTCCTTCCTTGTAATATAATGTTAGTTCAATTGATCTCCCCCTTGTAAAGTCCAGGACACGGATCCAGACCGCACTGTTAGCTCTTACTTCCAGCCTTTATTAAACACAGCTGTTAAAATGCATTGAGAGCCAGCTTCCTGGCATCCTTCCCTCCTTACTACTTAAGAAACCTGCCAAGCTTAGGATCGCATGGTACCCTGCCCTGCAGAGCATAATGCCCTGTTTGCACCATTGCCCATCATTGATCTTAGCTCCGGACTCGAGCACAAACACCACGCCAGGGGCTTAGACAGTGAATGGATGCTGTACACTCTCCCGGTGTAATCTTCAATACAATAAAATAATAAAATCAATGTAAAATTACCAAATTAACTAATGCCAACTAATTGCACATCAGTTAAAGTTTTTCTAAAGCCAAAATGTTCTCTTTATTTTATTCAGAATAGAAAATCAATAAAATGTTATGTCTTGTAGAGATTACCGATCACGTAATTTTCCGGAGACACAACAGAAATTGGGAAGAAATCTCCTCAAAGTGAAGGGAATCCCCCATCTGGACAAGATGTACAGTACCCTCAATTCCTGTTCTAGTGACAACTCAACGTTTGGGATTTTCCCCAGCAGGGGGGGGGGGGGGGGGCAAAATTCGAAATAAAATCCTGATAGTGGTGCTAACCCCTCAGCACGCCCATCAAAACTGGAAAAAAAAAAGTTTTGCACTTTAGATTTAAATTAAGAACCTGCATTATCCACCTGACCTTCAGAAGATTTACCCCCTTCACGCCAAGACCATTTTTGGTGACACGGCACTGCGTTTCTTAACTGACAATTGTGCGGTCATGCAACGCTGTACTAAAAATACAATTTATAGCATTTTTTCCCCCTTAAATAGAGCTTTCTTTTGGGGGTATTTGATCACCAATGCTTTTTTTCTGCGCTATATACAAACAAAACAAAACATTTATTTATTTCTCAAGCAATATTTCTTAATTTCTGCTATAAAACATATTCAATAAAAAAAAAAAAAACTATAATTTCTTCATACATGTAGGCACATATGTATCCTGCTACATATTTTTGGTAAAAAAATCCCAATAAGCGTATATTGATTGATTTGCGCAAAAGTTATAGGGCCAGATTCACAGATACGATGGCGTATCTCCTGATACGCCGTCGTATCTCTCAGAGTATCTATGCGGCTGATTCATAGAATCAGTTCCGCATAGTTAGCCCTAAGATCCGACAGGTGTAATTGACTTACACTGTCGGATCTTAGGATGCAATACTTCGGCCGCCGCTGGGTGGAGTTTGCGTCGTTTTCCTGCGTCGGGTATGCTAATGAGCATTTACGGCGATCCACAACGGTTTTCGCGTTCATTACTTTGTCGCTAGTAATTTTTTCCCGTCGCAAAGTTACACCTGCTTTAACATGGCTTAACTTTAGTCGAGCCATGTTAAAGTATGGCCGTCGTTCCCGGGTCGAATTTCAATTTTTTTTTATTTTGGCGCAAGACGTCCGGGAATACGAATGGACGCTACGCACGTCGCCGTTCTAAAAAAGGACGTCACATCGCGCAAAGCACGGTGGGAATTTCTAAACTGAGCATGCGCCGTACGTCCGGCGCGGGAGCGCGCCTAATTTAAATGGTAGACGCCCCATTTGAATTGGGCGGGCTTGCGCCGGACGTGTTTACGATACACCGCCGAAAGTTTACAGGTAAGTGCTTTGTGGATCAGGCACTTACACTGAAAACTTGCGGCAGTGTAACGTAAACGGGTTACGTTGCGCCGCCGCAATTGTACGAGAATCTGGCCCATAGGGTCTACAAAACTACGGTATATATACACTAGAATTTTTTTTGAGATAGATAGGGTTAACTGTGTGCCTAGCCAGTGTTCGTGTGTACTGCTTTTACTTTTTAGTGATAGATTTTATTCCTCGCTTTGCAAGGACACAAAAACACATCCCTTCTCCCCTGTCAGAATGAAGCTCTGCCTTGCTTATATAGGCAGATCCCCGTTCTGAGTAATCACAGCAGAAGTGGGACGTCGGGGGAGCCCCCTACCCGGAAGTGCAGAATCACATATACACACACACACACACACACACACATACATACATACAGACATATATACACACACACACATACTGTAATGTTGGGGGTTATTTAGCGTCTGTGTAGACCATACCAGTGAGCAGAATCCACTGCAGTTGTGCTTTTTAAGGGCTTGTTGACCCACTTTTATTAAAAGAATTAAAAAACGTCCATCCAGAATTCCCACGCAGGGGGGTTTCAAGTTGCTACAGCAATAAAGTAATCAACTGAAAATGCAGAGCCACCTGGCTCTCTTCTGAAATACAGCCGCTTAGGCTTTACACTTCAGCCCTCTTGGCCATGTACCAAAGTTCCTGTACAAATCACTGTACCTTGTCTTAGCTTCTGTGCTGTTCAGCCCACAGCTTTGGGCCCTTTGCCTATACCATACAGACATGCATGCTTCTCCCTTGCTTGCCTGGACTCCCAGAACACTGGTCCTGACACTACTATAAGCCCAGGACCCACCTGCTCAACCAGCCAGACTCCTGGCTGTTTCCAAAACCCGGTCCCAGGATTGGAGATTCCATCCCACCCATATCACTATGGAATCTCCGGGCTCCAGGTCCCCAAGTGGATTTTACAAACTTTGGAGGAAACTGATCAGATTCCTCCGTATTAAATAACCCTGGAGCCCCTCAACCTGCCTATTTGAGAATCCTGGGCGACCATTACCAGGGCAGGGAACTGTACTATCACAATACACACACGTGATTCTGCACAGGAGGGCCGCCCTGTAGCAGCATACCGGTATATGCTATGGGGCGGTCCTTAAGTGGTTAAAGTGGAGGTTCACCCAAAAAATCTATTTTTAACATTAGATTGGGTCTAATTACGGGAAGCAGAATCGGGTGTTTTGTTTAAAATCAATGCAGTACTTACCGTTTTAGAGATCGATGTTCTCCGTGGCTTCCGGGTATGGGCTGCGGGACTGGGCGTTCCTATTTGATTGACAGCCTTCCGACCATCGCATACAGCGCGTCACCAGTTTCCGAAAGTAGCCGAACGTCGGTGCGCAGGCGCCGTATAGAGCCGCACCGACGTTCGGCAACTCGTGATGCTCTGTATGCGACCGTCGGAAGGCTGTCAATCAAATAGGAAAGCCCAGTCCCGAAGATCATACCCGGAAGCGGCGGAGAACATCTATCTCTAAAATGGTAAGTACTGCATTGATTTTAAACAAAACACCCGATTCTGCTTCCCGTAATTAGGCCCAATCTAATGTTAAAAAAATAAATTCGGGTGAACTCCCGCTTTAAAGTAAAATTAAAAAGGCAAAACTTTTTTTTTTCATTTTGGATAGATCAAGGGAGGGTCAGAACCCCTGTAAGTTTATTATTTGCCCTCTGTATCACATTGGGGAGATTTCTCTTCACTTCCTGTCCCATAGACAAAACAGGGAGAGGGAGGGACTGCCAGAAGAGGAGGTAGGGAACCTTTCTGGGCAATATCGTTGCACAGGGAAGGTAAGTAAAACCTTTTTTCTTATTTTAACATGAAACAAAAAAACAAACACATCCTTTAGTACATGGCTCGACAATATCCGGGCGCCCGGTCGCAATTGCGACAAGAAATTGTGACCTGGCGCCTGCTGGTAATTGAGGCCGCGGCTTTGTGGCCTACAAGGCCGCGGACTCAATTACCGGCCGTCGTGGGGCCGCCGAGTAAATTGATACCCAACATGTCACGCTTCAAAATTGCATCCGCTCGTGAAATAGGTGACGTTTAAAAAAATCTACAGGTTGCATGTTTTGAGTTACAGGGGAAGTCTAGGGCTAGAATTATTGCTCTCGCTCCAACGATCGCGGCGATACCTCACATGTGTGGTTTGAATACCGTTTACATATGCGGGCGCTACTCAGGTATGAGTTCGCTTCTGCGCGCGAGCTTGTCGGGACGTTGCGCGTTTTCTGGCTCCTAACTTTTTTAGCTGGCTGCTAGATTCCAAGCAAATTTGTCAAACCCTGCTTTAGTATAGCTTTAAAAAGGTATGTGCTGCTAACTCTGAAACTAAGTCATCTACAGTTATACAGTCATTGGCCATGTAAACTGATGGGAGCAAAGATGTCTCTCCTTTTTCAAAAACCTCTATTTCCTTCTAGCAGAATGCATGCAGGAATATTTTTGGGGGTTTTATAAAGAAACACAAATTCTAAGTGACATTATTGTGAAAGGGTGAAAGGGATGCCTTCTCCCTTAGAGGATGGGATATGGCATACCTCATCAGGAATGGCGCAGGATGACATGTGAGCATCTTTTGACAAAAGGTCAAATCAACTCTCAAAAGCAAATATGCGGTAAGATATAAAGAGTTGTTTTATAGAGTGCTGGGTTTTCATTTTAGCCAGGGAGTGAAAATCATCCCCGCTTAGCATATGATTCTTGGCTGCCCGTGAGATACGCAAAATAAAAATAACAGAAAAAATATTTAACGTGATCTGGCCGGGTGTGACTTTTGGCTGCTCCCTACCTGCATAGAGAGTTAAGGACATTATGAAAAAAGAAAAAAACATACTAAAGATAATGTCTCAAGGAGACCCTGTTGCCAACAAATACTTAATTTTACTTTTTTTTTGCAAGTAAGAATTTTCAGTAAAACTTAAGTTATTATTATTTTTATGTGCTTTTAATTGCATTTTTTTTATTTAATTTTAATATTTTCGTTTATAATATATAAATATTAAATATAAAGTTTATATTATACATTTCATTTTTTTTAGAAAATAATAAAAAATATATAATGTGGAAGGTCAGTCAAACACCAACTACAGGTATACGTGAATCTACACCCACCACCAATCGTAGTCCATCATTTTACCTACCCTGTGAAAGGAAAGATCTGTATACTTACCTATCCTGAGGGCGCTCTGGTCATGTGAGCGGATCCCAGCACCCGCTTCAGTGTAGAGGAGGGCAAGCCGACAATACATGCGCCATAGTAAGCCTATAGAGGAGGTCATCAGCCGTTGTCGGATAATCTCCTCTTTGCTAAAGCCGATGCTGGGACCCGATCATGTGACCGGACCAGAGCGCCAGCATAGGTACAGTAAGTATATTAATCTTTCCTTTACAAGTAGAATAGATAGAATAGGCTTGGAATGGGGGTGGAAGTAGGTTGAAGTATAGTCAGTGTTTGACTGAGCTTCCACTTTAAAAAAAAAATATATATATAAAACAAATTAAAAACATAATATACATTTTCAATTTAAAGTTCATATTTTATAAACTAAATTTTAAAAATAAAATAAAAAAAATGCAGATAAAAGCACAAAAATAAATATTTTACTGTAAATACTTGCAATATTATTCATTTTCATAAATGTTCCATGAGCAAAACTCTCCTAATCCTCTTGTATCAAACTGTATTGTAATTATTATCCTTTTATTTTGCGAAGCGCTACGCCAACAGCGGGCGATGTACAAATCCTGAATAATAATATTAATAAAATTAAGGCGTTTGCAGAAAAAAAAAGTGGTTAAACACCTTGATTTTATGTAAGTTTATAGTTGTATATTTCTTTTGAGATATTAAAAAAATTCTAATAAAATTATTTACAAAATAAAAATTATCATAAATTCAATACTTTTTTTTAATGCACCTTTAACCACTTGCTTACTGGGCACATATACCCCCTTCCTGCCCAGGCGAAATTTCAGCTTTCAGAACTGCGTCGCTTGAAATTAAAATTGCGCGGTCGTGCGACGTGCCTCTCAATCAAAATTGACGTCCTTTTTTTCCCACAAATAGAGCTCTCTTTTGGTGGTATTTGATCACCTCTGCGGTTTACATTTTTTGCGGTATAAACAAAAAAAAGAGCGCCAATTTTTAAAAAAAAAAACACAATATTTTTTACTTTTTGCTAGAATAAATATCCAATTTTTTTTTTAAAAAAAACTATTTTTTTTCTCAGTTTAGGCCGATATGTATTCTACATATTTTTGGTAAAAAAAAATTATTAAAAAAATCGCAATAAGCTTATAGTGATTGGTTGGCGCAAAAGTTATAGTGGCTACAAAATAGGGGATAGAATTCAGAATTTTTTTTTATTATTTTTTTTTTACTAGTAATACGGCGATCTGCAAATTTTGTCAGGACTGCGATATTGCAGCGGACACATCGGACACTTTTGGGACCATTCACAATAATACAGCGAACAGTGCTATAAAAATGCACTGATTACTGTATAAATGTGACTGGCAGGGAAGGGGTTAACACTAGGGGGGCGAGAAAGGGGTTAAATGTGTATCCTGGGAGTGATTCTTACTGTGGGGGGAGGGGTCTGACTGGGGGAGGTGACCGATGCTGTGCCCCCATGTACAAGGGACACAGATCGGTCTCCTCTCTCCCTGACAGGAGGTGGAGCTCTGTGTTTACACACAGAGCTCCACGTCCCTGCTCTGTCATTGGCGATCGCGGGTACCTGGCGGACATCGCGGCCGCCAGGCACACGCATCGGCATCTAGGGATCGCGGATGGCGTGCGCGTGCACCCCCCTGTGCCCGGAGGACACGAGGACGTCAAAAGACGTCCTCCCCGATTTATAGAGCCACCTTGAGGCTGTCTTTTGACATACGCCCGGGTCTCAAGTAGTTAATGTGTCTTTAAATTTGCTAGTAAATGTAACTGCTCCAGGAGAGTAAATTCCATTGCATTGCATAGCCCCCTCCTCTAACATTGCAGCCATCTCCTCTTCTAGGAATGTCTTATTACTTTCTGTGCTGGCCCAGCTCCTGCACCCCTTCCTTCATCTCCCACATAACCTTTTATGTGGCAGCCTGGGTGATGTGGAGGGAAATACTATAGTATAAATTTGAGTGACAACTCTGAGTCTGCTGACAACACATCGAAGGTGGCAGCAATGGCAGCCCCCAACAGCAGTCTCAGGTATTTTGTATGTCTACACAAGGGAGGTTTTACAGGTAAAATACAATAAATGCACATATAATCTTAACATGGAAGATCTTTGTTTAATGGACCAAAAACAGGGTCCCTTTAAATTTAGGACACTGGCCAAGACACACATATTAAAGTAATCTGGTCTAAACTAAAGACATGTCTAATGGCAAAGCGGTTTCAGTCTCTAAATATAACATTTTAACAACTTTATCTCTGAACCCAGGAGGGATGTTAATAAGCAAATTGGCTGATCTGCCGAGCCAGACAACCAGAAAAACTTGAGGGTCTCTGTTTTATTTTAAAGTGAATGCAGTATGGCTTCCAATTAATTTCCAGCGGTCGTAAATCGAGCCAGATGTCAGATATGACTTGCTAAAGACCCAATGCCATGGCATCCCAGGTTGAAGAGCACCATTTTTGTTTCTTTTGAAGAGTCTGAAAAGCTTGGAGTCTTGAAACTTCTACGGCCGCGTACACACGGTCGAACATGTCCGCTGAAACTGGTCCGCGGACCAGTTTCCGCGGACATGTCCGACCGTGTGTACGGCCTAGCGGACAGGTTTCCAGCGGACAAAAGCTAAGAAACTTGTCCACTGGAAACATGTCCGTCGGACATGTTCGATGGTTAGTACACCTAATCGGACAAGTCCGCTGGTTATGACGTGTAACCAGCGTCCCGAAATCCTGCGCATGCGTCAAATTGATTTGACGCATGCGTGGAAGCATTGCACTTCCGTGTTTGAGAACGTCGGTGTCTTCTACGTCACCGCGTTCTCTGTCCGTGGGGATTTTGGTCTAATGGTGTGTACACACATCAGACCAAAAGCTCCCAGGAGACATGTCCGATGACCGTTTTCATCGGACATGTCTCCTCGTGTGTACGGGGCCTACTAGCTTTCCTGGTTGACAGCCTAGACCAGTGAGGGTAAACCTTGGCACCCCAGATGTTTTGGAACTACATGTCCCATGATGCTCAACTACACTGCAGAGTGCATGAGCATTATGGGAAATGTAGTTCCAAAACATCTGGGGGTGCCAAGGTTCGCCATCACTGGCCTAGACTGCCTTGACCCTAACCCTCTGGTATTGGTATTAGTCAGTGAGGCTGCACATCACAGTGATGGACCAATGGATAGAGGAAGTCGGAGGAAGAGGACAGGGTCAGCCTGTCAATCAAGAGAGCTGATTGAAATTTGCATACCGCAACTGGAATGAATCCAGGCTTGCTATAAGCTCACGGAGAGTCAGTGGAGCCATCTTTATCTCTCCTTTTCAGGTTTCATTTCAGATATGTGTAAGCATGTTTGAGAACATGCATCGTGGGTAAAGCGCCCCATTAATTTCAATGGGCTACCCTACCAGCCAGAAATGCAGAGAAGTCCCAGAACCTTTTTTTTCCCCCTTAATCATGCCGTACCGAGCTGAATGATGCCGCGGCACCAGGCGGTTTGGCATTTACAAACATGTGCCTTGGATGATGATGCACAAGAGTGCCATTAAAGTGTATGTAAACCCACTCTCGTCGGTTCTTTTTTAACAAGAAACACTGGGGTAGATTCAGGTACCTTTTGCGCCCTCTTACGGAGGCGCAGCGTACCGTTTTAACGATGCGCCTCCGTAAATTACGTGCGCTACGCTTCATTCATGAAGCAGTAGCTACGTAATTTGCGCGGGCGCTCCTTGAAAATGCCCGGCGTAAGGGCGCGTAATTTAAATGATCCCGTAGGGGGCGTGGATCATTTAAATTAGGCGCGTTCCCACGCCGAACGTAGTGCGCATGCTCCGTCGGGAAACTTTCCTGACGTGCATTGCGGTAAATGACGTCGCAAGGACGTCATTTGATTCAACGTGAACGTAAATGGCGTCCAGTGCCATTCACGATTCACTTACGCAAACGACGTAATTTTCAAACATCGCGACGCGGGAACGACGGGTATACTTGGCATTGGCTGCCCCTGCTAATAGCAGGAGCAGCCTTACGCGGAACCCGACGAACGTAAACGACGTAAACTGCGTACGTAGGGTGCGCGTACGGTTGTGAATCGGCGTTAGTATGCAATTTGCATACTCTACGCTGACCACTACGGGAACGCCACCTAGCGGCCAGCGTAAGAATGCAGCCTACGATACGACGGCATAAGAGCCTTATGCCAGTCATATCTTAGGCTGCAGTCGGTGTATCGAGCTCTCTGAATCAGGAGCAGTCGATACGCCGGCGCAACTAAGCAATTGCGCTGCGTAACTATGGTTACGCAGACGCAATTGCTTTCTGAATCTACCCCACTCTTGTTAAAAAAGTGTTAAAGAGCTTTGGACTAGCAGTGGCTTACAGCTTGAAACCTTTTTTCTTCTCTTTAGGTTTGCTAGGTGTATACCACAGAGGATACAGAAATAGCCTTTTTTCTGCGAAAGGTGTTGCGTTATTCCTAAAATCATGTCATGCGGTCTGTTTAGCTGTATGCAGCACTCAGCAGAATAAATAAAAGACAGTCTAATCTACAGGAAGGGTTAGGTACCAGGCTCAACCTGATAAAAGGGGACCAAAATCAAAGTGGAAGTCTGCTATTTTTACTACATTCCTCAGTTTCCTCTTCTCTGCATTTTACCAGTTTATCAACACGGTCAGACAATACGTTTTTCTGGATATTATAGTACCAGGATTTTGCCAAGTTTTGGACTGTTTTACCTTTTTCTGCCATTAGCAAAATTTTAACTGTTGAATTAAAGTATTTGTAAAGTCTGACAACAAGATTTTCCCATTTGATCTCTCCTTTGGTCTGTTAAATATTATGTTATATTTGAAGTGCAATAAATACCTGTTGGTCCTGCCAGAAATCCCATGAGCTGGTAACTTCCTGTTCTGCCCTAAAAGCTCAAGCAGTATTATCAGCCCTGCCTAATTTATCCTCTGTGAACTACAGAACATCTCCCTACTATGTTATGAGATGAGGAGAGAAGGAAGAGTTCTGTAGACAAATCAAGAGTGAGGAGCTTAGGGTAAGAATTAGGCTTCTCTATAGACGCAGTACAAATTAATGAGCGTTGTTACCCTAGGATAGAAAGTGAGCCTCCAGTGGCGGAAATGGTCTCCTGGATTGGAGCCTCCAGTGGCCGAAATGGTCTCCTGGATTGGAGCCTCCAGTGGCCGAAATGGTCTCCTGGATTGGAGCCTCCAGGGGCCGAAATGGTCTCCTGGATTGGAGCCTCCAGGGGCCGAAATGGTCTCCTGGATTGGAGCCTCCAGGGGCCGAAATGGTCTCCTGGATTGGAGCCTCCAGGGGCCGAAATGGTCTCCTGGATTGGAGCCTCCAGGGGCCGAAATGGTCTCCTGGATTGGAGCCTCCAGGGGCCGAAATGGTCTCCTGGACTGGAGCCTCCAGGGGCAGAAATGGTCTCCTGGACTGGAGCCTCCAGGGGCAGAAATGGTCTCCTGGACTGGAGCCTCCAGGGGCAGAAATGGTCTCCTGGACTGGAGCCTCCAGGGGCAGAAATGGTCTCCTGGACTGGAGCCTCCAGGGGCAGAAATGGTCTCCTGGACTGGAGCCTCCAGGGGCGGAAATGGTCTCCTGGACTGGAGCCTCCAGGGGCGGAAATGGTCTCCTGGACTGGAGCCTCCAGGGGCGGAAATGGTCTCCTGGACTGGAGCCTCCAGGGGCGGAAATGGTCTCCTGGACTGGAGCCTCCAGGGGCGGAAATGGTCTCCTGGACTGGAGCCTCCAGGGGCGGAAATGGTCTCCTGGACTGGAGCCTCCAAGGGTGGAAATGGTCTCCTGGACTGGAGCCTCCAAGGGCGGAAATGGTCTCCTGGACTGGAGCCTCCAAGGGCGGAAATGGTCTCCTGGACTGGAGCCTCCAGGGGCGGAAATGGTCTCCTGGATTGGAGCCTCCAGGGGTGGAAATGGTCTCCTGGATTGGAACCTCCAGGGGCAGAAATGGTCTCCTGGATTGGAGCCTCCAGGGGCAGAAATGGTCTCCTGGATTGGAGCCTTCAGGGGCAGAAATGGTCTCCTGGATTGGAGCCTCCAGGGGCAGAAATGATCTCCTGGATTGGAGCGTCCAGGGGCAGAAATGGTCTCCTGGATTGGAGCGTCCAGGGGCAGAAATGGTCTCCTGGATTGGAGCGTCCAGGGGCAGAAATGGTCTCCTGGATTGGAGCCTCCAGTGGCGGAAGGTCTCCTGGATTGGAGGCTCCAGTGGTGGAAGGTCTCCTGGATTAAACGGCCTCCTTTCATAGAACAAAGGCACCAGCTCAAAGGCAACCTTGACCTGACGGGTCAGTATTTGGCGCATTATAAATTTATTAAATCAATCAATCAATCTCCTTTTTGTCCGATTGGACACACGTGCCATCGGGATGATGCCATAATACACATGAAGGCTTTTAAATATACTTTTTTGGTCCACACTTTGTAATAGTCCAAAAGTGTAACAGTAGTGCCGAATAACGAGACCATTGAAATATTTCTATATAAAGATCCAAATCTCCAAATGTATTTTATTTCAAAGCTGAAATTTAGGTATAGACTACTGTACATAATTGCATTGGTCCAGCTTGGTAGCCTGTCCGAATGTGCAGTTCGCACTGCAATATGCAAACTGATTTGGGGGTGTCATTAACGTTCAATTAAAACTCCCAGCAGTTCGCATAGGGCAGTGTAAAACATGCGATGCAGGAACCCGCAGTGGAGTCCCAGGGTTCCCGTATCGCTGCAGTGTGAACTGAGCCTCACTGCTGTTCAGGGAATCTGGGCTTCAACAAAATGGCAGCCTACGGCAAGAAAAACAAGGAGCCATGCTGGAGGCAATTTACAGCACACACTCATTTTGGTAGCACAATTATTAATGTGGAATGTACGTTCCTTACTAAAGAACATTATTTTCAATCACGTGGTTATGGGTAAAGTTCCGCCTTTAACAAAGACTGTACTTTTTTATGAACAATTGTCTCCTCCGAATATGCCTTCACCTTGTAGTGGTGGCATTAGCTAACCAGTATAAAAGAATGTGTATGCTAAACAGAGGTCTATGAGCTTCTACAGAGCATAGCATCTAGTTTCTTCACACAAAATTCCTAAAATAGTGGCAGATCCAATTACCGCATGGAATTAAATCCATATTCTTATAACATTTTCCCAGTTAAAGAGTCTTTGATATTTAAGACAGTTTATTGACTGAATAATCCAGAAAATCTTCATTACAGATGAGGTGGCGCGCAAGACCGTAAACATCGGAGCTTTATAACTGCTGAAAGTTCAATGGGACTATAAACACATCGCTGTCTGGAATTAGTGAACTGCAAGCTTGTTCGCCAACCATTCTAAATACTTTTAGCAGCACATTTGTTTGCAAAATATTGGAATTCGTTTTTTAATGGCATACTACTTACAGAGGAACCTCATCCGGCTATGGGAAAACTAAAAGTCCACGGCTTCAAAGTATTGCAGCTGTTGACTTTGAAGAAACGCATGCTTACCAGCCCATGGAGTAGAGCGCTGTCTTTCACGCACCTGATTCTTCGCAGGTCCAAACGCAATATTCCCCGCGCACACGTTCCCGTTTGGTAATGCTGGGTGCTGTAATAACCACAGGCTGGAAACCATAGACAGTCAGAGTGAAGAAATGTCATCAGCACACCAATGATTCCTCAAAAGGATCAAAGCTTTAATTTGAAGGTCACATGGTATACAGACGACAACTTTTCGATGCCATGCAAGGCCCCTTTGTCAGGCACTTGCCTGATGAAGGGGCCCTGCGTGGCTCTGAAACATTGCTGTATGTGTACTATGCGACCTTAAAATTAAAGCTTTGGACCCTTTTGATGAATCCTTTGTGTGCTGATGACATCTCTTCACTCTATTTTTCTCAGGGCTGTCACTTCCTAAATACTCACAACCGGTGTTCTGTCAAGTTCTCCAACCCGTCAGAAACTCCAACCACTTAAAGCGGTGGTTCCCCCTTAAAAACAACTTTTTTTTATTCCACTGCCCCCCCACATTCCATCACGATTAAGGCACATATTTTTTTTTTCCTGCTGTACATACCTTACTACAGCATATTCACCCGTGCATCCGGGTTGCGAGTCCCGCGGGAGTGGGCGTTCCTCACATGCTGTTGATTGACGTTTTGCCCAAAAACGAGCTCTCCCCCCGTCGCGTAAGCCGCGTCACGGTTGGCGAAAGGAGCCGAACGGCGAGTCGGCGCTATACTGCGCATGCGCATCGCCGTTCGGCTCCTTTCGCCAATCGTGACGCGGCTTACGCGACGGGGGGAGAGCTCGTTTTTGGGCAAAACGTCAATCAACAGCATGTGAGGAACGCCCACTCCCGCGGGACTCGCAACCCGGATGCACGGGTGAATATGCTGTACTAAGGTATGTACAGCAGGAAAAAAAAAATATGTGCCTTAATCGTGATGGAATGTGGGGGGGCAGTGGAATAAAAAAAAGTTGTTTTTAAGGGGGAACCACCGCTTTAACTTCCTTTAAAACCAGCAGTAATTGGAGTTTTTAATGAATTGGTTGTTGGACACAACACTGGCAACCGAATAGAGTCCAGTGCAGGATATTATGAGCGGAGACTCTTACTCCGCTCAGATACTAGCCAACAAAATGGCCGCCTCGAGGCAGCAACAAGTTTGTTCTCATTAGCCGCTGTGCTGTCAAAACAGCTCAGTCTTCCTGTACCATACGCTATTCAGTCGTCGGTGTTGTTTCCAACCACCAATTCGTCAAAATCTCAGAATACTAAGGTTTTTAAAAAAAAGGGAAGTGATGTGTTTGGAGTTTTTAATGGGTTGGAGATATTGACAGAACACCAGCACCCTACTGCATACAAGTGAGATCATGGACTGAAATGAGGAGACTGGATCTGTAGCTTTATGGGATGTTGGGATGTGTGATGTACCCCCAGAGGCTGCAAGGGGGGCTGAGGGTACGCCATCCTCATTGGGGCAATTACTGAGGATTTGGGAAACAGCAAATAAAATAAAAAGCAACTTGCTTCTATGGAACAGGCTATGGGTTAGAATAGAATGTTGCCGAGTATTGTTTTCAGGTGAAGGGTCGCTTCACTTTCAATTTACGCCAATTATGGTCCTATCGTCGCACTTCTCTAAGCCTCACCCCAGCAATTAAACATCGACACACTTTGTACTTTTATGTATATTAAATAAAACACACACAACATGACCTTTGCTTGCTGATGTTTAGCACGTTTAAATGAAATGTCTTTAGAAAATACAGCAAATGAAAGGCTGGGGAAAAAAGAATTAGGGCTCTCAAATAGTCTCCCATTCATTTTCCTTTACACTCTATTATAATGCTTTCATTTTAAGAAGGAATTGCAATCAGAAAAATAACTAGCAGATACAGCTAGCCAATGCCTATGGGTAACTTATCTTTTTTTTTTTTTTTTAACTATATAATATTAAAGTATGACAGTTACTTCTTTTACCAGCAATCTGCCTAACTTCAAATTTCATTTGGCGCTTGGGGGTATGGTAGGCATAACACAGAACAGATAATTTCTCATATTTATAAAGCAGTGAATGTGCCATTCTCCAAAACAGTTACAGGTGGTTAATCACCTTCATTTAAGGACATCCACATGGACGAAACGCGTAGGGTCGGAGCTTTGGTAATGGCATCATCACGCATGCGAGCCGGGGCAGGCGGCATGTTGTATTGTAACTAGCGTGTGAGAACATCTCTTTGTAAATACATTTTGGTTTTAATAAAGTGGTAGTGTTTTAGCGGTAGTGCACTCTAGACCTCTTCTTTCTTCCGTGACAATATGGGGCTGCATTTGAGAGGGTGGAAAGGTCCAGGATCATCCAACTATTAACCAGCACATCATTGGAGCGAAGTTGTCTGTTTACTGGCTTGACAAGATGACCGCTGTGGTTTAAGCTCAAGCGCGTTGGACCTTTGTAATTGGGGGTCTGATGTTCCGGTAAGAGGATAGCGTTGGCATTGGTGATGGAGCACAAGCACTTTTGAAGAATTGCAGACACTAGTGGTTCACACACTAGTTCTGCATTTATTGCTGAAGTAGACTTTTTGCATGTGTTAGTGGGGTATATCCACTATTTATAAATTCTGTTTTAAATAATTACAATTTTATTCGTATTTTCCACAATTTTTTAAAGCAGAGTTCCACCCAAAAAAACAACTTTGCATAAATCAACAGCATTATGCATCAGCAAAAACATTTGTATTTTATCTTTTTACTCACCTCTTCAGCACTGTTGCTATGTTGTCCTGTGTATTCTGTCACTTCCTCTCTGTGGCGCCTGACGTCATTTCCCTCTGCGCCCGTGCTCGCTGGTGCTCCTGGGAGATGTGCAACATCATTTCCCAGGAGTCAGTGGGCAGTGCCGAGGGCTTCATTGACATCACAACGGGGCGGGCACTTACGACGTCGACGCCCGCTGTGATGGCAACGTCTGAAGTGTACAGTGCTGCGCATCTGCGAGAACGGGCGGTGCATGCGTGAGACCGGGTGGTGCATGCTGGTCGTAGGAACCTGCCACTAAGGCTCAGGGTCAATGTGTAAACAATAGGGTGCAATCAGCAGGCGCTGACAAAACACTGTTTACATATTGGCCCTGAACGACTCATTCATGTGGCTGTGGGCGCATGTGCAAAATGACCTCTTTCTTCGAGACAAGGTCATACTGCGCATGCGCTGCATGGATGACTCATTCAGGGCTGGCATGTAAACCGTTTTTAATCGGGGATGGCACCTGATGTTGGTCTGTGCACCAGATGCCTAGAGAATGACTCATTGGAGTCATTTACCGTATGGGAGAAGTTGCCACATAAGCCCTTCTAGATTGTAAGCTCTAACGGGAAGGGCCCTTTGATTATTCCTGTATTGAATTGTATTGTAACTGTACTGTCTGCCCTCATGTTGTAAAGCACTGTGCAAGCTGCAATGCCGCGTACACACGGTCGGAATTTCCGACAACAAACGTTCGATGTGAGCTTGTTGTCGGAAAATCCGACCGTGTGTTTGCTCCATTGGACATTTGCTGTCCAATTTCCGACAACAAAAATTTGAGAGCTGGTGTACACAATTCAACGCACAAAAATTCTATGCATGCTCGGAATCAATTCGACACATTCTCGGAATCATTGAACTCAATTTTTCTCGGCTCGTCGTAGTGTTGTACGTGACCGCGTTCTTGACATCGCAATTTCAGCCAACATTTGAGTGACCGTGTGTATGCAAGACAAGTTTGAGCGAACATCAATCGGAAAAAAAATCCACGGTTTTGTTGTCGGAATGTCCGATTGTGTGTTACGCGGGCATTAGCGCTATATAAATCCTGTATAATATTAATAAGCCGCCTGTATGCATATTAGCTATACAGACTGTATGTCCCAAGAGTTCAGCTGCAGTATGCAGGATCCTGCGACAAGTGGTCCAACTTAAAACATGCAGAAAGATTCACCTGCAGTGAATATTTGGCGAATGTCACATTCACTTTCTTTAGAAATATGCTCCATAATATCGTTATCAGTGAAGTTAGCAATGTTTTAATATACAGCCTTAGGAGACCCCAAGCAGAGAAGCTGAGTAGATATCCTGCCAAACAAGTATTTTATCAGTTCAGAAATCTTTGCTCCAAGCACCTGGCATGTGAGGGATGTTCTCCAACACTCCTTAAAGCATCAGTTGGGGTGGGCAGCATAACGAATAAATGGTCTGTCTGGAACAGATCCCAACCTGCCTTTAGGGATGACTTCAAGACACCAGATGTCAAAACTGCATAAGCCGCAAACAGTCCAGATCAGCCTCTCTCAACCTTTTCAACACAGAGGAACCCTTAAAAGGAGAAGTCCAGCCGGAGCTTTTTAGGCTGGGCTTCTCCTCAGGGTCACAGGAGTGCAATTCGTTTTGCACTCCTGTGACCCGTTTTCAGCGGAGAGCAGTCGGAAATCCGCTCTCCGCTGACGTCACTGCCATCAGTCAGGGCAGTGCGTCATCACGACTTCCCAAGTCGGGATCCGCCAGCTGCCCTGATTGATGGCAGTTTCAGCGAGCCGCTGAGACAGCCTCTACCCGCCCATCCACTGCTCAGCTCTCCAATGAGCGTGGAGAAGAGAGGAAAGAGGCTGACTAACAGTCAGCCTCTTCCCTCTCGGGATCTATGGGAACCGAGCCAGCGGCAATGTTCGGTGGCTCGGTTCTCAGTGCACAGACGGCGGGGGACAGCTGGAACATCGGTCCGATGCTCCATCCACCGCGGCAAGTATAAATCCCCTAAAAACTGGAAACCCATACTTCTCCTTTAAAAATAACTTTACAGTCTCAGGGAACCCCTGCTAAAAATGACTATAGCTACAACTCATGATACATTAGTGTAGAGCCGAAACAACTAATCGATTAATCGACAACTAATCGATTATGAAATTAATCGATTACAATTTTCATAATCAATTAATCGGGCAGTAACATAATGGGGTTAAAAAAAACTAAAATGAGCCCTTTATAGTACAAAAAAGCAAATCGCTACTGTAAATATTACTTTCACTGTCCCACAGTAAACAATGAACCCCTAAGGCCGGGTACTAACGAGCAAACATGTACGATGAAACCGGTCCGTCGGACCGTTTTCACCGTACATGTCTGCTCGAGGGCTTCTGTACGATGGCTGTACTAACCATCGTACAGAAGTCCGCGCGTAAACAATACGCGGGGCGTGGCCGCGTCGTCGCCGCGGCGATGACACGGCGACGTGGGCGGGCCTGCCATTTAAATGCTTCCACGCATGCGTCGAACTCATTCGACGCATGCGAGGGACGGCGGGCGCTCGGACATGTACGGTAGGTCTGTACTGACGACCGTACATGTCCGAGCGGGCAGGATTCCAGCGGACGGTTTTAAAACACGTCCAGGAATATTTGTCTGCTGGGAAAATGCCCGGCGGGCAAATGTTTGCTGGAAATCTGCCCGCTCGCGCCTACACACGACCAAACATGTATGCTGAAACTGGTCCGCGGACCAGTTTCAGCATACATGTTTGGTCGTGTGTACGGGGCCTTACAGTAGCGATTATTTGCTCTTTTTGTACTTATTTTTGTTTTTTTAACCCCATTATGTTACTAAACATCTCAGGCCTGGGTCACACCTCTGTGTGTTTTGGTGCTTTTTGCAGAAACACACTACAGTTCATTTACATGTTTTTCTATGGGACACGTTCACACACGTTCACATCCATGATTTTTTTTCAGCTGCTGCGTATTTGAAAAGCGCAAGGACTTTTTAACGCAAAACGGTGCTATTTAATTTTTTTTGTTCAATATACTTCTGGAGAAGCTGCAGAAAAGCATGTAATGTGTTTTTGCGGAAATTTGTGTTTTTGTAATCTGCCCAACAACAAATTGGCCCCAAAAAAAAATTAAAAATGAAATTTTTTTAAGGCTATTATCCGATTAATCGAAGCAATAATCGGACAACTAATCGATTATGAAAATAATCGTTAGTTGCAGCCCTACATTAGTGTGATGGTCACTCAGAAGAATGCCCCTTACACTTGTGGTCATTGGGAGGAATTGGCTAAAAAGATCAATGGTGTCCATGGGAACTCATCAGAACCCCCTAGCAACCTTTGGATGAACCCTAGTCGAGAAACCCTTGTCCAGATAGACTACCATACAGGCCAACTGAAACACCCATGTATATGTATGGCAGCACATCAACGAACTATACCTAATGCAGGGTATTCAATGGCTGAGCTGCTATCAATCTATTCTATCCAATCAAGAGCTGAGAACCCCAGGGAGAAGAAGAGCGCGTCTCCGCTGGGTGAAGTTCCAGGGCTCAGGTAAGTAAAACGGGGGGGGGGGGGGCAGAAATGTTTTCATCTTAATGCATAGGTGAAAAAACACTTTTTAAATTACATTTTCCTGTGCCCCATGAGGTCAACAGTGGGGCCCAGATAGTGGAAACAGAATAGGGACTTTTTTTTTCATTTTTGGGGTGTAGGCAGATAGAAATCAGTGTTCGGTTCCACTGCACCCTGAGGGGGGGGGGGGAGTGTAGGCAGGGATGGGGGGCCCCGTCAGGAAGGCTTTATGGGGCCCAATGATTTATAAACAGCAGCCCTGGCTGTAGTAGCAGGAATAAAAAATAAAAATAAAATGGACAGTACACAGCAGCCAAGTGCACCTTTTCTACATAAGCCGGGGGAACTTTTGTGCCAAAACCATTTATAAAGACGTCCGTGCCTTCAGTTCTGCTTTAAGTTTTTTTAAGCACATTGGCTACTTGATTCCTGGGATCTACTCAGCCCTATGGCAGTTAACATGTCCAAATCTAGCCTCTAGACAGGGAAAGGGTTAACGTCTGACCGGTTTCAGATTTTCCATACATCCCCTGTGCCTCGTTAATCACATAGAGGAATTCTGTCCAACAAATGTAAACCAACACTTAAGAAACCTCACAATCATCAAAGAGAAATGAAAAATGGAAAAAATATAAAAAAAAAATGTACACAAGTGAGGAATTAAACAACGTGTGCTTGTATCTGCAGAGCGTGCTCTGTAATTTACTGTTCCCTACATGGGCCTGGAGCTCCAGATATACGGTCTGCCATGTTTGTGAACAACATACAATTATAATTTATCGATGACGTTAATAACAGACAGCGAGGAACAAAGGAAGGAATATACTGAGCAATACACATAGTAACATTCTTTCAACATTTTAACACACATTTTCTTATATTGTTAAAGTGGAACTTCACTCTCCCAATCAACATTGATTTTTTATTCCTCATGCTGCTAGCATTAGTAAATAGATAAGAATATATATATCCTATTTACTTGTTTAAAAAAAAAAAAAATCTTCAGTTACTTCCTGGTTTCTTGCCTAGGCAAATAATGTCATGCATCCCAGGAGTCTTCAGGAGGGGGAGGAGTAAAATAGATACCCAACATGGCATGCTTTTTAAAACTGTGCACGTGGAATGGCGACAGACTACAGTACTGAAAAATCTCTATAGGCGACGCTTTAAAAATGTTTAAATGTTACCCAATTAAAGTTACAGAGAAGGTCTAGTGCTAGAATTATTGCTCTTGCTCTAAAACTGTGGATGGTGCATTTACTAAGGGGAAGACATGGATCCATGTCCCTGCTTTGCAGAGAAACAGGACCCACGCCTTCTCTTCTGCCAGAACAGCGATCTGTCTTGTTTACATTCGTTCTGCCTCTCTGTTCGATCATCGGCAGGGTGCTGGCGGACATTGTGTCTGCGGTACCTGATGCCGGGCTCCTGCTGTGTGTGATCACAGCGGGAGCGAGCCGCCAGCAGCACGCATACGCGCTCTCTTCCAGGAAGAGAGACGGGCCATTTATATATATATATATATATATATATATATATATATATATATATATATATATATATATATATATATATATATATATATAATCACATATACACACACACAAACAGTAAATATAATATATATATATATATATATATATATATATATATATATATATATATATATATATATATATATATATATATATATATATATATAAAAAAATACACATACTGTATATAAATATATTACACACACATATAGATATGTGATGCAGAGAACAGGTGCCGCCCTCTAGCAGTAAGGCTGGGTTCACACTGGTGCGATGTTAGACATTGGATGCGATTCGCACCGCACTGCTGTGCAGATCACATGCAATGTCTGTGCAATGCAAATTCAGCCATACACATTGGCACGAAAATGGTGCAGGACCCTTTTTTGGTCCACACTGGAATCGGATCGCATGGGTGGTCACATGCATGCCATCCGATTCCTGCACCCTTTGGCAGTTCGTACTGCGATCCGCAAACTGATCTGGGGGTGTCATTAACTTTGCAATGACACCCACAGCGGTTCACAGATGTCAGTGTGAACCACCGGCAGGTGACATGCGGGAACTGGAATCGCACTGGTTCCCGCAGTGCATATATGTGAACTGGGACCAAAACGGCTATAGGGTGGATGGGAAGTGGTTAATATTTTGCCAATTTTGAACCAGAGTAAGGACTATTTTGTAAGATAAGATAAGCTTCAGGTTCTTCTGTTTGCCGGTCTTTGAAAATAAAAGGGCTTTTTGCTTTTTTCCCGAGACGGCTGGCTGACGATCTCGGGCTACTTCATATCACACACGGTTATATTTTGGGACTGCAACAGTTCTACCATTTGAAATATCCCTGTAAAAAAAAAGCCCCCTTTTTTACTGGTGTTCTTGCAAAGGAATTGCGTCTAGGAATTAATTAGAAGAGGTCAGCCATGCCATAGGTTTTTTTTTCCTCTATTTTTCATACAATGAAACTTTGTGTTGAAGGAAATAGCTGATCAGATTAGTTAAGCCAACCTTCCTCATATCTAGATAGGCATGGGAAATAGACTGTGTGACAAAGAACTAGGAAGAGGAAAAAACACAGAGGGGGGAAGGAGAACAACTCTGGTTCCTTTTTTACTAATGTGGAGGTTCTGTATGTAAGTGGCCATCAGTGTGGCCTAAGAAATTTGTGGACTTAAAAGGACAAAGTTCATCTTGTCCTTGGAAAGGCTCAGGAGCGGAGTATTTCCGAGATTGTCCAAGCATTTTGGAACCGGTCGGCTCTGCTCCGGCGCCCCCCACCGCTTTGGCTTGAATCATACTCGTTTGGCGAGACAACACTCGCAAACCGAGTCAGGATTTTTTTAAATACAGTGCTCGTATTGCGAAACACTCGTTAACCGCGTTACTCGCAATCCGAGGTTGTACTGTATAACATGTTTGTTATTTTTTGTGAAAAAGAAACAAGACTTTACAATCACAAAAGGGTAAATTCACCTTTACAGAAAAATCTGTAAGGTGATCATACACACTTGACCATGGACCCCTCCTCATCCACCACCCCCCCCCCCCGGTGCCCCCTCCCGTGCCACTGACCTGGAGACTAGGAGACCTTGAATAGCCACCTCACTGGTCCGAGGCTTAGAAGTCCCCTCGGCTTAATCTTCTAAACCAGGGATATGCAATTAGCGGACCTCCAGCTGTTGTAGAACTACAATTCCCATGAGGCTTAGCAAGACTCTGACAGCCACAAGCATGACACCCAGAGACAGAGGCATGATGGGACTTGTAGTTTTGTAACAGCTGGAGGTCCGCTAATTGCATAGCCCTGTTCTAAACCTACCTCGGAGATACATATAGGAGCATTGTAATTGGTCGGCGCCGTCACATGGACAGGGCCGACAAATCAGAACCCGCATAGCATTTAACTCCAAGTTAAAGGGACCAGGTGCAATGGGAAGGGGATTCAGTGTAAGTTTACTCTACAGATTTTCTATAAAAGGTGAACTTAAACAAAATGGTTTACAACCACTTTAAAGTGTGTCTTTTATCTATAAGTAAGCCTAGACCACGTCCCCATCGAGACGAAACGTTGGGAGGCGACGTTCTGACGTCACTGTGTCAAAGTGATCAGACCCGGAAGATACAGGCTGCGTGTTTGTGGAGCCGGCCGGCTTACGTTTTTTGCCGTTTTTACGTCCATTTGATGTAAGTGTGCATCTTTTTATTTAATATTAAAACCTGAGGATTTTACGCTATACGAGTTCTTCTTTCTTCATGTCATATCCTGCATTGGTATAACATATGAGGCATGGGAGATGAATGATCTTCACCATAGTCACAGACCACATGATTAATGCCTCAACCCTCCCTGGTCACATGACCAATGTCGGAGGCGTTCCAACATTTGGTCAATCACGTACAAAAAAGGTATTTAACCCGTGTCTAGCATTTCAGATTTTCCTTGGCGATGGTGATTTGACAAGGTATAGCAAGGCTCAGAGGAGTACACCATGTCTAATGTCCAGTTGGCCTTCAGAGACACCAAAATTCTTCTTCGAGCGGTCACTGCCATTTTCCATACAAGTCTATAGACTGCAAATGTAGATACAGTAACAATTAAATATTCCCAGGACTCGTCAGTAGTATCTGCTGTTTCCATGACAACTTCTTCTTACATTGTAGCCATGGAAACAAAGCTGCACAGCTCATCCTATTTTCAAGTGGTGATCTAAGAAGGAACACGCTTCCATATTATAGAAGCAACATCCAGGCCTTCTTGTTTTTGGCTAACAACTTAGACGGTAAAACAGCAAGTCAATGTAAAGCATTCTCTGAATGGCACCTATGAAGAGTGGTAAAGCTCCTGCGTTCACAATGCAGAAGAGCAACTTCTTGGCACAGGACCCGGGAGCAAGTGGAGATCACAAAAATGGAGGATCTAGTTCAGCGATCTCCAGCTTCCAGGGACTTGGACTAGGTATGGTATTTACATAGTTACATTGGTCCAAAGTGCACACTATGGGATTGATTTACCAAATAGACTGAGCATTTTGCAAGTGCAGTTGCACTCTGCAAGGGCATTTGCTCCAGAGATTAGTAAATGTGGTAGCACACTGTTGACTTCCATCATCCAATCATGTGCAAACAAAAATGCTGCTTTTATTTTCCTTGCATGCGATTGGGTATCCTTTGCAAAGTAAAGCTTTATGTTAATTACTGAGCTCTGGAGTAAATGCCCTTGGAAATTCAATTGTGCTAATTGTTCAAAGCGCACAGTGTATTTGCCCCTAGTAAATCCACCTCCATGTAAAAATTATTCTTTACCAAGGCTTTGTCTTTCTGTAGATAAAAGCTGAAGGCTTGCATTTCCAATCACATGCACTTAAAGCGGAGGTTCACCCGTACATAACACTTTTTCCCCTTAGATGGATGCTCGTTTTGTCTAGGGGAATCGGCTAGTTGTTTTAAAATATGAGCTGTACTTACCGTTTACGAGATGCATCTTCTCCGCCGCTTCCGGGTATGGGCTGCGGGACTGGGCGTTCCTATTTTGATTGACAGTCTTCCGAGAGGCTTCCGACGGTCGCATCCATCCCGTCACGATTTTCCGAAAGAAGCCGAACGTCGGTGCGCAGGCGCAGTATAGAGCCGCACCGACGTTCGGCTTCTTTCGGCTACTAGTGACGCGATGGATGCGACCGTCGGAAGCCTCTCGGAAGACTGTCAATCAAGAAGGAACGCCCGCTCCCGAAGACCCATACCCGGAAGCGACGGAGAAGATGCATCTCGAAAACGGTAAGTACGGCTCATATTTTAAAACAACTAGCCGATTCCCCTAGACAAAACAAGCATCCATCTAGCATCCATCTAAGGGGAAAAATTGTTTTATGGGTGAACTCCCGCTTTAACATGGAAAAAATAGGGGCCAGGTCAACTGAAAAACAAAAACAGAAAACAAACATGTCATACTTACCTGCTCTGTGCTGTGGTTTTGCACAGAGCAGCCCCGATCCTCTTCTTTTTGGGTTGCCCGCCGGCGCTCCTGGCTCCTCCTCTTCAACCAGTGCCCCCAATAATAAGCTGCTTGCTCTGGGGGCACTCACTGGAGCCCCGCTCTATGTGTCCATAGGCCTTTTCCTTATGCACATCAGCCTGCTCAGCGGGGGACCCCTTTGCTGATCTCTGCTAAGCAGGCGGATAACAGGTCCATGTTCGCTCCGCTATGCAGAGCGAACACAGCCCCGCTGCCCTCTATGGGGCAGTCGGATGGAAACAAACTGCCTGACCGTTTCCCTCCGACTGTCACCCGATCTGATCTACTGAATGGATAGGGAATGGATTCTCCATCTGTTTTTGGCAGACATGCCCAGATCGGATGCGGGCGGGTGTCAACGAACATGTCCGTCGCTCCATAGAGAGCAATGGGACCAGAAAATCCAACAGGCGAACCTGATTGGACCACCCGACTGAAACCAGCCAATAGACACACATAGCCCACCCCCGTTCTCTCCTCATTGGCCCTGAATGACAGTAGCACGAGCCAATGGGCCCCCCCACTGCTGTCTCGGCCAATGAGGAATGAGAGACCCCGGAGAAGCTCAGCTCTCGCGCACATCGCTGGATCAAGAGGGAGCTGAGGTGAATATTAATAGGGGTTGGGTGCTGCACACGTTTTTTTTTACCTTCATGCATAGAACCCTGTCGGTGTCTGAAGGGCAAGTTCAACTCCAAGTGCTCCAAAGTCCTCCCATCCAGCAGGTTATTGTAACACAAACATATGTAGAGGTTAGCTATGGATGACAAAGAGTCTTGGGGTTACAGTCCATTCTTTGTGCTCACAGGTCAACACTTCCTTGTTGACTCATTCTATTTGTTGTTTTATATAATCAGAAGACAGACGCAGACCTGGATGGTAAACTTGGCCATTTGGTGGCTCCAAAGAAAATGAAAAACAAGTTTACACAGTCAGAACCACTGAATTTACTGAGCTTCGCTTCAATGATTCTTACTTGTCCATCTGTTCTAACCTGTCTCTGTGTGCAACCTTTGTTACTGGTTCCTTTATATAGCCGGGTTTATCACTCAGCTTCCCGGCAGGAGCGTGAAAATGTAATTCTATAGCCAAGCCTCATGATATCGAATGTTATATAGGCAACACTGGACCCAGATAATCGAGCGCAAGTCAGAGAAATCCAACATATTTTGTTGGTGTAAAACGCTCACATTTTTTTAACCACAGGAGTACCAGCTTGTACGCACCCCTTCATTACCAGAACACTTTTCAGTCGAATGTGCTGTTAAATTACTTGGTCATGCAACACTGTACCCAAATACATTTTATATATTTTTTTTTAAAAAAAAGCTTCTTCTGAATTTTTTTTTTTTTTTTTTACACACTATATAAAAGTAAAAAAACAAACATACATACATCACCACCATCAGGGATATGCAACATGGACAGAGGATGTTGCATGTCCCTGATGGCGGTGCTGTTTGAACATCTTCCTGATATGCTCTGTGCAGGCCAATCCAGTTCCCCACCCCAAACTCGGCTCATCCATGTCTTTATGGACATTGCTTTGTGCACTTGGCCAAATCATTTGGCGGAGGGGGGATTATGGTATGGGTTTTTTTTTTTCAGGGGTTGGACTTGGCCCCTTAGTTACAGTGAAGGGAACATTTTGGACAATTTCATGCTCCAAACTTTGTGGAGCAGTTTAGGGATGGACCCTTCCTGTTCCAACATGACTGCGCACCAGTGCACAAAGCAAGGTACATAAAGACATGGATGAGCGAGTTTGGGTGAAGGAACTTAACTGGCCTGTACAGAGTCCTGACATCAACCCAATAGAACACCTTTGGGATGAATCAGAGCAGAGACTGCGAGCCAGGCCTTCTTGTCCAACATCAGTGCCTGACTTTAAGAACGCGCTTCTGGAAGAATGGTCAAACATTCCCATAGACACTCCTAAACCTTGTGGACAGCCTTCCCAGAAGAGTTGAAGCTGTTATAAATGCAAAGGGTGGGCCAATATTGAACCCTACAGGCTAAGACACCATTAAAGTTCATGTGCGTGTAAAGGTAGGTATCCCAATACTTTTGTTAATATAGTGCATCTCTCTCTCTATATATATTATACGCCCTTCGGACCAAAATCACGGAAAAGTTGGTTGGAAGTCCAATTGTGTGTCCGAGGCTTTAGCCTTAGAAGTCTTGGCTAGTAAAGGCTTGGCCAAGCTTGGGATAGAGTGGTAAAAAAGGCAGTTGGCCCTCTTTACACCAGAATATCTAAAACCAACAAGTAGAACTCGACTTTGTGCCAAACAGTAAAATGCTGGATCTGTATAACAGCGATATACTCATAGCAATAAGACTTGCATATCTCAAGGCCTAATAATGCACACAGGTCAACAGATTTCCTCACGGTAAACATAAGTGGTAATCAATTTTGTTCCAGGTAAACTATATTAGGAACCCACATTTGTTACGGTAAAAATAGGAAAATTTCCACTACAGCAGAATGAAAATTCTACCCATAAGAGAAATAAAGGAATATCGCCAGAAATGTAATTTCCAGTTGTCACTTACTGGAGTAAGCACAATCGGGTGTTTTTTTTTAAATCAATGCAGTACATACCGTTTTAGAGAGCGATCTTCTCCGCGGCTTCCGGGTATGGTCTTTGGGACTGGGCGTTCCTATTTGATTGACAGCCTTCCGACCGTCGCATACAGCGCATCACAAGTTGCCGAAAGAAGCCGAACGTCGGTGCGGCTCTATACGGCACCTGCGCACCGACGTTCGGCTACTTTCGAACGTGCCACTGGTAGCTCCTCCCCCGAACAGTTAGAATAACTCCCTAGGACACACTTAACCTCTTCAGCGCCACCTAGTGGTTAACCCCTTCACTGCCAGTGTAGTTTTCACAGTAAACAGTGCATTTGTATAGCACTGATCGCTGTAAAAATGTCAATGGTCCCAAAAATGTGTCAAAAGTGTCTGATGCGTCCGCCATAAAGTCACAGTCACGATATAAATTGCAGACCACTGCCATTACTAGTAAAAAAAAAAATAATAATAATTTGTTTGGGAGCCACGTCGCACGACCGGGCATTTGTCAGTGCCAAATCGCAAAATGTGGCCTGGTCTTTGGCCAGCCAAATGGTCCGGGGCTTAAGTGGTTACAGAAATAAAAATCTTGACCTTGAGCATTAGCAAAAGGAACATTACAGGTAAAAAAACTGGATTGCAAAGTCTTAGGCTGCATTCACACTATAGCGTACTGAATCGCGGCGTTTTGTCCCGCGAATTGCAGCGGCAAATAGCGGCATTTTGTACCACGATTCGCCGCGATTGTGAATGCAGCCTGTGACCCCCTCTATGGAGATGGTTCACATCTCCTAGCCGAACGCCGAAAGACGCCTGAAAAAAAGGTCCGGGACTTTTTTTCAGGCGGCAGGCGTCAGGTGTTCGGCGTGGAGATGTGAACCATCTCCATAGAGGGCAATGCTAAAGCATCCCTCTGGCGTGTCGGGGCGTGTCGTATATACGCCTAGGTGTGAACGGGGCCTTAAGCCTCGTACACACGACTGAGAAACTCGACGGGTGAAACACATCGTTTTCCTTGTCGAGGATCTCGGCGAGCCAAATTTCCCCATTCCCGTCGAGGAAAAAGAAGACATGCTCTCTTTTTGGCTCGACGAGATCCTCGACAGTTTCCTCGTCTAAAAATGTACACACGACCGGTTTCCTCAGCAAAAAAAAAAAAAATACCAGCAAGTTTCTTGCTGTTTTTTGCCGAGAAACTCGGTCGTGTGTACGAGGCCTTAGATTTGGCATGTTGGATTTCTTTGGACTTGATTTAAAATAAAAATTCCACAATCAGCTCCAAAAGACTTGCTCTCTTTGTAGACTTGGCACACACAGTATAGCTCAAATACGAAATCTCTCATGGTGAGCATATTCTGAAAGAATGCCAAAGATGGAGGACATCTGGTGTGCGTTAGTCCGTTTCAGACGTAGGCCATCTCCAGCCTCTTCCTTTTGATATGAAACAGCTTGAAGTTCAAGTTCTCCACCATGACAAGAAAAAAAAAAAATGAAATACTCTTAACAGCAGGACTGGTTTGTTGAGTGTCATTCAGTGACCATCATTTGTCTCCTGAAGTTGACAAATAAGCATAAAGAGTTTATTTCAGTCCTATGCCCTTGAGTGCTACTGGCCTTGCAAAACTCTACATAGTAAATGTTGATAAGTGTAACTCTCTGCATCTTTTTATAGCAAGTACTGGTCATAAACTTGTTATCTGTAGCCTTAAAAGGAACTTTTTAAAAGAAAATATGGCTCCGTAATCCTGGCCATTCCTTTAGTTCTTTGAGAGTCTCTGACCAGAGCCAATCAGCATCTAACTTCAGCTTGTTTAACCACTTAAGCCCTGGACCATATGGCTGGTCAAAGACCAGAGCACTTTTTGCGATTCGGCACTGCGTCGCTTTAACTGACAATTGCGCGGTCGTGCGACGTGGCTCCCAAACAAAATTGGCGTCCTTTTTTTCCCACAAATAGAGCTTTCTTTTGGTGGTATTTGATCACCTCTGCGTTTTTTAGTTTTTGCGCTATAAACAAAAATAGAGCGACAATTTTGAAAAACGTAATATTTTTTACGATAATAAATATCCCCCAAAAATATATAAAAAAAAAAATTTTTCCTCAGTTTAGGCCGATACATATTCTACATATTTTTCGTAAAAAAAAAAAAAAAGAATCGCAATAAGCATTTATTGATTGGTTTGCGCAAAAGTTATAGCGTTTACAAAATAGGGGATAGTTTTATGTAATTTTTATTAATATTTTTTTTTTACTAGTAATGGCGGCGATCAGCGATTTTTTTTCGGTACTGCGACATTATGACACATTTTTGGGACCATTTTGACACATTTTTGGGACCATTGGCATTTTTATAGCGATCAGTGAAAGATCGACGAGAAAAATGGCCGAAAAAATTTAGAACCTGCTCTATTTTTTCTCGTTGTGAAAAACAGTCGTGTCTATGCTTAACGAGGGGGGGGGGACACGCATGCTCAGAAGCAAGTTTTGAGATGGGGAAATTGGTAAAATCAGCCCAAAGGGTGGAGTCATTCGAATGGAACTTCCCCTTTATAGTGCCGTCGTAAGTGTTGTACGTCACCGTGCTTTGCCCGAGCATTTTCTTTTTAACGAACGTGTGTATGCAAGGCAGGCTTGATAAGAATCAAGACAAATCACGACGAGAAAAACGTAGGGGCAGATCCACGTACCTCTGCGCCGGGCGCAGCATATCCAAGATACACTACGCCGCCGTAACTTTGTTCTTTTTTTTTTAAATCCTGAAAGAATTTGCGCCGTAAGTTACGGCGGTGTAGTGCATCTTTGGCGGCGTAATGGCGCGCCATTCAAATCTCTGTGATGGGGGCGTGTTTTATGTTAATACGTCGTGACCTGACGTAAACAACGTTTTTTTTTAACTGCGCATGCGCCGTCCGTGGGGGTATCCCAGTGCGCATGCTCGAAATTAACCCGGAACAAGTCAATGCTCACGACGGTGACGTCATTCTACGCAAATCCCTATTCACAAACGACTTACGCAAACGACGTAAAAAATTCTAAATTGTACGCCGGAACGACGGCCATACTTAACATTGAGTACGCCTCATAACAGCAGCTTTAAATATACGCCGGAAAAAGCCGAACGCAAACGATGTAAAAAAATGCGCCGGCCGGTTGTACGTTCGTGGAACGCCATAACTAGCTAATTTGCATACTCGACGCAGAATTAGACGGAAACACCACCTAGCGGCAGCCGAAAAATTGCAGCTTAGATCCGACGGCGTACTAAGACGTACGCCTGTCGGATGAAGCCGAGATGCCGTTGTATCTTGTTTTGAGGATACAAAACAAAGATACGACACGCAAAAAATTTGAAATTAGGCGGCGTATCAAGAGATACGCCGGCGTAATACCTTTGTGGATCTGCCCCTTGTTTTTTTTCATGACATGAATAACGGTCATGTGTATGCGGCATAAGGAAACACGTGACAGTCTGTTAACCCTCCGCACCGATCTTTTACAGTGCTTACTAGAAAAAGCCTTAAAAAGACATTTTCTGAAAAAAATGATCTGTTTCCTAATATCTCTCATCTTTCTGTACTCCATTTGTGATAAAGTAGGATTCCCCCGAGTGTCAGTAAAACAGGAGTTCTGGATTTAACAGATAGGTCCAGTGTCTTGGCAAGCAGATCTCTTGGCAGGACATGAAAGTGTAGGATATTTCTTAACAAATAGGCGATAGATGTTTCACCAGAAGATGATAGTTTTGGACGGCGGTTGCAGGCTTTAGATATTAACCAGTGAAGTTGGACCTCTACCTTTTGACACAAAAGTGTGAAATACTTTTCTCACCAGTGAACCACACAAATGTAATAGACACTCATGCTTGACCAGTCAAGTCATTAAAGAGCAGTTCTAGGGTGCTAAAAATCGAAGTAAACACAGCTTCCCCGTTCTTCACTGTGGCGCTGTCATTGATCGTGTGTTCCCTGATATAGGGAAACACGATCAATGACGTCGCACGTCCAGCCCCACCCACCTACAGTTAGAAACACAGATAAGGTCACAATTAACCCCTTCAGCGCCCCCTAGTGGTTAACTGCAATTGTCATTTTCACAGTAAACAATACATTTTTAATGCATTTTTTGCTGTGAAAAGGACAATGGTCCCAAAAATGTGTCAAAATTGTCCGATGTGTCCGCCATAATGTCGCAGTCACGAAAAAAAAAATCGCTGATCGCCGCCATTAGTAGTAAAAAAATTTTTTTTTATAAAAATGCAATAAAACTATCCCCTATTTTGTAAACGCTATAAATTTTGCGCAAACCAATCGATAAACGCTTATTGAGATTTTTTTTACCAAAAATAGGTAGAAGAATTCGTATCGGCCTAAACTGAGGGAAAAAAAATATTTTTTATATATATTTTTGGGGGATATTTATTATAGCAAAAAGTAAAAAATATTGCATTTTTTTACAAAATTGTCGCTCTATTTTTGTTTATAGCGCAAAAAATAAAAACCGCAGAGGTGATCAAATACCACCAAAAGAAAGCTCTATTTGTGGGAAAAAAATGATGCCAATTTTGTTTGGGACCCACATCGCACGACCGCGCAATTTTCAGTTAAAGTGACGCAGTGCCGAATCGCAAAAACTGGCCAGGTCCTTTACCTGCCTAAAGGTCCGGGTCTTAAGTGGTTAAACCTGTATTGCTTGAAATTACACCAAAGCTCACATGACAGCCAGCTGTCGGCTTACTGTACACTCCAGCCAGATCATTACATGGTAAGGTTTCCTTAAAGAGGAAGTAAACCAAAGTTGACCTGCAAAGTAAATGCATAATGCCATCTAGGAGGATATGCATCTAGGAGTATGAAACTTACCTGCAAACGAAGCCCTCGTTGTCACCGCTGACTAGGTCACGTGACCGAGGACAACCACTACAGTACGACTTGTCTAGCTTGGAAGCGGCCGCTAGACAAGTCGTACTGTAGTGGTTGTCCTCGGTCACGTGACCTAGTCAGTCACGTGCTTCCTCTCCTTTGCTAGTGAACTCTATTGTAGCATCGACCAGTACATTGGAAACAGGAGTCGTGTTTTATAAGCTCTCGTCGACTGTGACCTTTTGATTGTGACACTGCGGACTCCTGATCTGTGATCCCTGGAGAGAGTAAAGGCCGAGACTGGGCTATAGCCATCCGCTTTGAGTTCTTACCGTCTGGTAAGAGGCTTTGTTTTTCAGGTGGAGGATTTCACAAACTGCATGCATGTCACTGGGTGTTGGAGGAATTTACATCCATCAATACATCGTTTTGCCACAACTATATGGAACAAGTGTTTTTGTATCATTGAGTGCAACTCTGCTTCAAAACCCATAGACTTTATCCATCGTTAATAACTTAATAGTAGTGGACTTTATCAATCTAATCTTGGCGCGGCTTTTTAGTTTTTTATGTTTATTTGTGTACTTCACACGTTAGCTGCTGCCTTGGTGATTTTTTTGTGTTGTAGCGCAGTTTTTTGTTTTTTCTTCATATCTTAGTAAATATAGCGGTTCCTTGAAGGCCCCTTTCACACTGGGGCAGGAGATGCAGTGGCGGTAAAACGCTGCTATTTTTAGCTACTTTACCGCTAATTTTGTGGCGCTACGGGGCGTTTTTACCCCCCACTAGCAGCCGAGAAAGGGTTAAAACTGCTCGCAATGCACCTCTGCATGTCCCATCTGAGGTCTTTTTGACCCCAGATCTCATATTTAAGAGGTCCTGTCATGCTTTTTTTCTGTTACACATCTAAGGTATCGCCGCGATCATTAGAGCGAGAGCAACTCAAAACATGCAACCTGTAGAATTTTTTAAACGTCGCCTATGCAGATTAAGGGTAAAAATTTGTCGCCATTCCACGAGTGGCGCAACTTTGAAATGTGACATGTTGGGCTCAATTTACTCAGCGTAACATCTTTCACAATATAAAAAAAAAAAAATTGTGCCAACTTTACTGTTGTCTTATTTATTTATTTTTTATTTAAAAAAAAAAAGTGAATTTTCCAAAAAAAGTGCACTTGTAAGACCGCTGCGCAAATACAGTGTGACAAAAAGTATTGCAACGACCGCCATTTTATTTTACATATTCTCTCTCTAATTTTCTAGCAAATTTTTTTTTTAACCTTGAAAAACCCAAATCTCAGAAAGAGGCTCGGTCTTTAAAGGGGTTGTAAAGGTTCATGTTTTTTCACCTTAATGCGTCCTATACATTAAGGTGAAAAAACAATCCGATGCTTATTCCCCCCCCCCCCCCAATTTACTTACCTGAGCTCTCTAAAGTTCCACGTCGAGAACGCGCTGGATTTCGGCACGGCCTTCTCGGCTCTTCATTGAATAGATTGATAGCAGCTCAGCCATTGGCTTGCGCTGCTGTCAATCAAATCCGCAGACACTGGCTGCGGAGCAGGGGCCGAGTCCGGCATTCGTGACTATGGACGCAAATGCTGGACTCGGGAGCGTGCCCGCAAGGTAACCCCCTTGGGAAAGCGCTTCCCAGGGGGGTTAGCTGATGCGGTGAGGAGCCAAGACAGCCGTCGAGGGACCCCAGAAGACGAGTATCGGGGCCACTCTGTGCAAAACTAGCTGCACAGTGGAGCTAAGTATGACATGTTTGTTATTTATTTTTTATTTGAACCTTTAGTAACCACTGTTAATACTAGGTGCAGTGATGTCACAGTGTTTTCAGAGAATACTGGGCTTTCCAATAGGCTCTGGGCCAGATTCTCAGTGGAGATACAGCGGCATATCTCCAGATACGCCGTCGTATCTATGCGTCTGATTCTTAGAATCAGTTACGCATAGATAGCTGTTAGATCCGACAGGCGCAAGTCTCTTACGTCGTCGGATCGTAACTGCATTTTTACGCTGGCCGCTAGGTGGCGCTTCCGTCGAATTCCACGTCGAGTATGCAAATTAGCTAGATACGCGAATTCCCGAACATACGCCAAGCCAACGCAGTAAAGTTACGCCGTTTACGTTAGGCTTTTCCCGGCGTATAGTTGCCCCTGCTATATGGTGGCATAAGTGCGGCGTAACAATGTTAAGTATGGCCGTCGTTCCCGCGTCTAAATTTGAAAAATTTGCGTTGTTTGCGTAACTCGTCCGTGAATGGGGCTGGACGTAATTTACGTCCACGTCAAAACCAATACGTCTTTGCGGCCTATTAGGAGCAATGCCCACTGGGAGATTTCCACGGACGGCACATGCGCCGTTCGTGAAAAACGTCAATCACGTCGGGTCACAGTACATTTACATAAAACACGCCCCCCTGATCCAAATTTGAATTATTCGGGCTTACGCCGGCCGATTTACGCTACGCCGCCGCAACTTACGGAGCAAGTGCTTTAAGAATACAGCACTTGCCCGTCTAAGTTGCGGTGGCGTAACGTAAATCGGATACGTTACGCCGCCGCAGAGATACGCAGAACTACGAGAATCTGGCCCTCTGTGTCTAGCAGGAGAGGTTAGTATTCAATGTCTTCTTCGTAGGAGGTCATTGATTTTTGGCGACAGGGTCTATTTAACATAATACAGTAACATCGTCAGCCAAGTCTCACTTACTATGCAGAGAACAGAGCTCAGTGAAAGTAGAAATAACACAGAAAAGGCAGCGACTCGGGGATATATCCATGTCACATTGTTATGACACAGTAGGACAGGACTGAACACATGGAAGATCTAAAGGAAAGACAAGTGGTTCTGTATATACACTCCAACAGACAGCGCATGCAGAAGCAAGCCAGTCAGAAAACGAAGGTGGAATTTGCAAAGTATGCCCATGTGAGCTTTCCACAGACAATCTTTAACCATAAAAGATTAAAAGGAACCGTCAGACATACAAGGATCCCTTCTAAAGCCCTTAAAGTGTCCATCCAGTGTGTAGCAAAGCAGCGTTTATGTGCGAATCCTACGATAGGACCTTATAAGCTTCAAATACGGCTTTCATCTCACAGTGTAATAAACACCCTCCTTGGTCCCGTGGATTTTGGGCAAAGGTATTTATTGATGGAGAGATGGCATTTTTATACTCGGCTTAAACATATCATTAAAATGTTCACTTCCCAGAACACCGATACAGAGAAGGGGCATTGTACAAGCTTCCAACAAGTAAATTATATTTAGAAAGTCGAAGCCCAGCTATTCGCCAACAGCTGTCTAAAGTCGCCGTTGCATAATTTCTCCATTTTCAGAGGTTTTAGCTTCTGTCCCTGACCTTCCACGAGAGGCGACAAGGCTTCTAGCGAATCCCAAAATACAAAATAAAGCTGCTTTTTTTTTATGGATTCTTAGAAATCAAAAAGACAAATCTGCCAAACTTTGGCAATTTAATAGGTTACTATTTAAAAAGCAACACTATGAAAATCCATGAAACAAGAGAATTTAAAGCCCATCTCCGGGAATCCTTGCCCACTCTGCAACCGTTAAATGATCGTTTTTTTTTCTAGGGGCGAGGAAAAGCAATTTTTACTTACCTGATCCTCTGCAACCCCAGCAGATGGTGCTTTCCTATGCTCCGCTTGACGCAGGGTTTGACAAATTTGCTTGGAATCTAGGAGCCAGCTAAAAAAGTTAGGAGCCAGAAAACGCACCCCGTCCCGACGAGCTTGCGCGCAGAAGCGCATATGTAAATGGTGTTCAAACCACATATGTGAGGTATCGCCGCGATTGGTAGAGCGAGAGCAATAATTCTAGCCTTAGTCCTCCTCTGTAACTCAAAACATGCAACCTGTAGATTTTTTTAAACGTCGCCTATGAAGATTTTAAAGGGTAAAAGTTTGTCGGCATTCCACGAGCGGACGCAATTTTGAAGCGTGACATGTTGGGTATGAATTTACTCGGCGTAACATTATCTTTCACAATATTAAAAAAAATGGGGATAACTTTACTGTTGTCTTATTTTTTAATAAAAAAAAATGTAATTTTTTCCCACAAAAAGTGCGCTTGTAAGACCGCTGCGCAAATACGGCGTGACAGAAAGTCTTGCAACGATCGCCATTTTATTCTCTAGGGTGTTAGGATAAAAAAATATATATAATGTTTGGGGGTTCTAATTAGAGGGAAGAAGATGGCAGTGAAAAATAGTGAAAAATGACATTAGAATTGCTGTTTAACTTGTAATGCTTAACTTGTAATACCAACTGCCACCACCAGATGGCGCCAGCTCACACATCTGGTGGTAATAACTTGCAACTTGCCAGCTCACAAGCCAAGTCGCCAGGACACCATTTCTAGTCGCCATGGCGACCTGGCGCCCGGGATTTGTCGAGCCCTGGCTTGACGTCATCACGTCCAATAGAGAGCAATGGATCATAGACCATGAGAGCATAGGGGAGAAGACGCCGAGTGGCCTGGCCTAGCAGCATGGAATAGCGGAGGATCGGGTAAGTAAAATACTATTCCATGTGCCTTAGACCTAAAGTATCAGTTAACCCTTGCAGTACAGGCACAGTCCCACTGCAAGGGAGAATGTTTACGTTTCCTGGAGCTTTAAAGTGGAAGACCAATGAAATACAAACCATACCTAAACCTGCCCCATTACATTCCACCCCCATTCAAAACCTATTCTAATTACCCTGTAAAGGAAAGAGGTCTATACTTACTGAGGGTGCTCTGGTCACATGATCCGCTCCCAGCGGTGGCTTTAGTGTAGAGGAGGGACAGCCAACTACAGAAGCCCCATCACAAGCCAATGGGTGACGCCATCGCCATTCCCCTGATCATGTGAACCTTTGGTGGGAATGCGATTTAATTCAACCCTTCTGGTCTACAGTAGGCATATGAACCAACTCTATCAACTCCGGGTTCAAGATGATCTGTTGACTATACTATTTTATACTATTTCACGGTATCTATCAATGAGTATGTGACCAAAAGTATCTGTACCCGCATGCACTTCTTTGCAGTGCGATTTGAGCCCATTAATTATGTATGGGCCCAAATCGCATTGTAAAAAGGTATCGGTTCTCAGTATCGATGAAGGTGCAACCCTAAAAAATAAAACATTAGTAAAGAAGAAGAGTGTACGCGCTCATCTTCTACCATTTCCAAACAGAAATCAACAGTTCTGAAAGTGCCAATCATCTGGGTTCCTACCACCACCCGATAGTAACGTGGTCAGCAGGTGGAACCACAGAGAGCTGTTGGGGAGGGACCCAGGCGATTGTCACTTCCAGAAGTGACAGTTTTCAACAGTTGATTTCTCAGGATCAGAGGGGTGTTTGCCAGCATGGAAATAGATATTATACACGCCCTTATTTTACAGGTATAGCTTGGTTTAGAGCCAGCCCACCTTTTGCAAAGGAAAAAATATATAATTACATATAAAAAAATCTGCATTTATTATTATTCTGGAAATTAGCCTGCAAAGCATGAGCAACGGATCACAAGTGCAATGCCAGATTCCTGCAGAATCTTAGGCCCAGATTCTCAAAGGAGATACGACGGCGTCTGAGTCTGAGCGGTCGTATCTATGCGCCCGATTCATAGAATCAGTTCCGCATAGATTTCTATTAGATCCGACCGGCGTAAGTCTCTTACGCCGTCGGATCTTAACTGCATATTTACGCTGGCCACTAGGGGCGTGTACGCCGATTTATGCCTATAAATATGTAAATCAGCTAGATACGCAAATTCACGAACGTACGCCCGGCCGACACAGTACAGATACGCCGTTTACGTTAGGCTTTTCCCCGCGTAAAGTTACCCCTGCTATATGGTGGCGTACCAATGTTAAGTATGGATGTCGTTCCTGCGTCGAATTTTAAATATTTTACGTCGTTTGCGTAAGTCGTCCGTAAATGGGGCTGGACGTAATTTACGTTCACATCGAAACCAATACGTCCTTGCGGCGTGCAATGCACACTGGGATATTCCACGGACGGCGCATGCGCCGTTCGTGAAAAAACATCAATCACGTCGGGTCACAAATAATTTACATAAAACACGCCCCCCTTTTTCCACATTTGAATTAGACAGGCTTACGCTGGCCTATTTACGCTACGCCGCCGCAACTTACGGAGCAAGTGCTTTGAGAATACTGCACTTGCCCGTCTAAGTTGCGGAGGCGTAGCGTAAATAGGATAAGTTACGCCGGAACAAAGATACGCTCTTCTACGAGAATCTGGCCCTTAAGGCGGTCATAGATGGTTCGAATCTGATGGCCCCAAACTATGGGCAGGGAGATTGTACCCAATTCAATCCATTGATCGACTTGTACAACCAGCATGTTGGATTTTCAGAATATTTCCAGCGGTTATAGCCGCGAGCAATGATCATTGTGTTCTCAAGCCAGGGCGGGCACCCCACGCCACCACCGGGAGATCACAATAGTGCTGAGGATTTTCTTGATAAATCGCACCATCTATGCCTTACTCCAGCTCCCCTATCTGTCCCGAGGTACGGGCTTTCAATTAAAGGTTAATGGATTGCGAGCGCGGTGATCACCGCACGTGCAATCCATTGAGATCCACTTGTACCGTGTTACACAGTCCTAAAGGTGGATTCACCCTTTAAAAAATATTGTATAGGGACCAGGTCACCTATATAGTATTCCCTTTAAATGAAACACTTACGTTTAGCTTTCCGGTGGTTTCAAAAAGGGAAACCAACAAGTCAGTTTGTTAATCTTTAGGACTGTGCAAGGAAAGAGGATCTGCAATGAAAAAAGGGGAAGTAAAAACACAGCCTTTACAAACCGGTCACGGACTTTTCATACAATCAGGTCGTCAATCTACCCGACTATGATTATATATAGCCTGCAATGCTGCAGCATGCTCCAGGAAACAATAACCCTGCATACACAATAATAAAAGGATAAAGCATGCAGGGTAGTATGCAGCATGAACTGTAACACAAATATTCGGTGTGACTTCCTCTTGGACAGAGGTAGAGATCGTGTCTTCAGGATGCAGCTGCTACCAGCGACTCTCGAGCTGGAAACCTCAAGCCACAGCTCTATGTATAAACAGTGTGTCATAGCATAGCTCAGACATCTGAGGCCCGCTGCTTCTACCCGCCAGTAGGGAAGTTTACAAAAGTTTAGAACGCACACGTCCACTTTTGTGACAGATTCCATGCCGTGGATTGTGACACCGAAATCCTAAACGCTTTAAAAACAGAATTTATTACTCATCTCATTTGTGTTTAGGACCCTCCCATGCCTAGAACATACTTTTTGGATTGGCGTTCTTATGGGTTTTATATGAATCTTTGTGTGCATTATAAAAATACTGTATTTGCCGACGTACAAGACAACCTTTTACACATAAAAATATGGCGTCCGTGATAGGCTGAACACTGAACACAGGCTCGCTGACATCTGACCCGACCCGATCCGCCAAAATCAGACGGATGGCGATACGTCCCCATCTGTCTATGACGGATCCGGTGAGATCTGATGAAAATGGGCATGCTGTCCATTTTTATCAGATCTCTCCATAGGCGACAGCGGCGCTGCACAAGCCCCTCCCCGCTCAGTGAGGAGAGAGGGACTTGTCACCCGCCAGCTTAGCGGAGATCTGCGTAGCAACGGAGTCCGCGTCGTGTAAAAGAAGCCTAAAGAGAATAAGTTTAATGCTTGTAGTCGTTCCTCGTAACTGAGGTCCGCCAGTCCCCTCCATTAGCTTTGTTGGCCGCCTCTAGATTCACTCAAGTTTCAGCACATCCTTCTTGAGGACCGGTGCCCAGAACTGGTTGGCATACTCAAGATGTGGCCAGTCCAGCATTGTGGTAGAAACATAGCTTTATCTCTCGAGTAGGCAACAGATTCTCTTAAAAGCAAAACTTTCACCCCCCCTTAAATGCACTAGGCATTTTTTGCTCCCCCCCTACAGTCCACTCCCATCCCCAGCCACCATTCTTGCTTAGATGACAACAATGTCTAAGGCTCATTGTTCTAAATTGTCATTGTCTCTTATGTAATGTTTGTTATTATCTACCTATAATAAAAAATGTTGACCAAGATGACAACAAATGTTTTATCCATAAGTACTAGGGGTGCAACGGATCGTGCCCGATCCACCATCCGAACGGGTCGACCTGTTCGGATCGGCACAGAATGCGATCCGCGGATTGCACCGCCGCGGCTTCGGCCTAGCTCCGGAGTGGTCAGCTATCTTGGTACACCCGGCGGCGGTGCGCGTCGACGTCATCACCCCTCCCTCTGCTCATAGATCTTCTATTCTGCAAGAGCGCGCTGTCTGCATGCAACCGAACCGAGTACAGTGAGACTGAGTAGTACAGTGAGTTGATTCATGTTGGCTATATTACAGTGGGAAAATGGCTATTACAGTGTTACTGTTTACTAGTGTGGGGGCAATGTTGGCTATTATTACATTGGGAAAATGGCTATAACAGTGTTACTGTTTACTAGTGTGGGGGCAATGTTGGCTATTATTACAGTGGGAAAAATGGCTTTTTTTTTTACTGATCCGAAAATGATCCGATCCGTGAGTTTTTTGATCCGTTGCACCCCTAATAAGTACAGTATGCATGTCACATATCCCAGGATGCTTTGGTTTCCATTCACTAAATCTGAAGATGGACCAGCCCAGCGGCACATCAAAGGACAGGCTGCCTGAAGAAGCACCCAATGACATCACTACAAAGATGGTGGCACCGGACCTGGCCTATGGCAGTGGATCGTGGCAGGACAACACTGGATTCACTAGCCAGATGACTATGGGGTTGATTTACTAAAACTGGAGTGCAACCCCAAAAAATTATGGCATTTCTAACAATGTCCTGTCATTAACTACACTTCAAGTTTCACATTGGGGTGCCATCAGTGTAGCGTTTCCTCTACAGAACCGAGACTGTAGGATTTATATAGCAAAATTTGAAATTTAAATTTTTTGTTTGTTTCTTAAGAAAACCATAATTTCTCTTTAAGCCATTTTGAGGTTAGGAAGCTGTTTAAAATTAGGCCATTAACCCAAAAATAGTTTTTATAACCTTTATATTGAAACCTGATGCTGGTATGCTAAAAATATGGTTTCCTATGAAGAAGCAGCTCATATAAAACAAGCCCAGGCTTCCATATGGATTGAGTTGCTGGTTTTCATTAGACATGAATATTTTTAATTCTTATTTAAGCATCAGCCACTTCACATCCAAAGTTAGGAAAGACAAATGTTAGCACTCTTAAAGTATTTTAATCCTAATGGACTGCTATTCCATTAGTCTAGAGCTGCACGATTCTGACTAAAATGAGAATCACGATTTTTTCGCTTAGAAGATCACGATTCTGGCGGCGTAACATCATCTTTCACATTAAAACAAACCAAACAATTGAGCTAACTTTACGTTTTTTTTAAATTCATTGAAGAGTATTTTTTCCCCCAAAAAAATGCATTTGAAAGACCCCATGGCAAATACAGTGCGACATAAAATATTGCAACAATTGCCATTTTATTCCCTAGGGTCTCTGCTAAAATATATATAATGTTTGGGGGTTCCAAGTAATTTTTTAGCTAAAAATATTGATTTTTAACTTAAGAAACAAGTGTCAGAAAAAGATTAATGCCGCGTACACATGATCATTTTTCAGCATGAAAAAAACGTTTTTCAAAAACGTCATTTAAAATGATGGTGTGTGGGCTTCACATCATTTTTCAGGTTCTGAAAAACGACAAAAAAAAATTCGAACATGCTGCATTTTTTAAGGTAGTTTTCAGGTTGAAAAAAATATTTTTCCGCTGGCCGCTAGGTGGCGCTTCCGTTGATTTTGGCGTAGAATATGTAAATGACTAGATACGCCGATTCACGAACGTGCGCTTGCCCGTCGCAGTAAAGATACGCCGTTTCCGTAAGAGGTACGCCGCGTAAAGATAAAGCTGCCCCCTAGGTGGCGTAGCCAATGTTAAGTATGGCCGTCGTTCGCACGTCAAAATTTGAAAATTTCACGTTGTTTGCGTAAGTCGTCCGTGAATGGGACTGGACGTAATTTACGTTCACGTCAAAACCAATTAGTCCTTGTGGCGTACTTTGGAGCAATGCACACTGGGATATGTACACGGACGACGCATGCGCCGTTCGTAAAAACCGTCAATCACGTTGGGTCACCAATCATTTACATAAAACACGCCTCCCCCCATCCTCATTTGAATTAGGCGCGCTTACGCTGGCCCCAATTACGCTAGGCCGCCGTAAGTTAGGAGGCAAGTGCTTTGTGAATACAGCACTTGCCTCTCTGACTTAAGGCGGCGTAGCGTAAATACGATACGCCGCCGTAAAAATGCACCGATCTACGTGAATCCAGCCCTAAGTAATTAAACTTCCTGCATTTACACACAGAAGTTAGAAGGAAGTGTTAGTTACAATGTTTCATGTTGTTAAAAACTTGGAAGACTGCCCAGATTTTTTTTTCTTTAGAGCCGGATCACACAGGGGCGACTCATCAGGCGACTTAGTCGCTTGACAAGTCGCGCTCCACTCTGTACTATATAGTCGCTCCGACTTAGAAAAAGGTTCCTGTACTACTTTGGGGCAACTAGCATTGACTTCAATACAGAATTTATTCAGTCGCTCGGCAAGTCGTGCTGCCCCAGTGTAAACCGGGATTAACACACACATAAATTTATTCCTTTGATTTAAGAAGGAAGTTAGTTACAATGTTTCCTGTTAAAAACTTGGCAGACTGCCTGGATATTTTCTTTTGACAACTGATAAGTCTCTCCACTTGTTATATGAAAGAATCGTCAAACTCTGCATTGGAGATCGTCAGGGGGGTTGAATCGAGATCACGATTTTTTAAACGATTAATTGCGCAGCTCTAGTAGAGTCAAATCTTGGTTTTGGGTGGAGTAGGGGAGAATTTGAAAATCCCATTGATTGTTATGTGGCTAGTTCACATCCATGCAATCACAGCTTAGTTTGTGTTTTTATTAGCTTCTAACCTCAGCTTGTTCAATTAAGCTTAGACAATAAAACCTGGAAGCCGATTAGTTTCTATGTTTCTATCTAGATTTTGCACTCTCCAGTTCTAGTAAATTAACCCCAAAAGTGTTAGCTGGTTAGGCGTATAGGCCCAGATTCTCGTACGAGTTACGCCGGCGTATCTCCAGATACGCCGTCGTAACTGAGTCTGAGCCGTCGTATCTATGCGCCTGATTCAAAGAATCAGATACGCCAGAATGTGTATAAGATACAACCAGCGTAAGTCTCCTACGCCGTTGTATCTTAAATGCATATTTACGCTGGCCGCTAGGGGCGTGTATGCTGATTTATGCCTAGAAATATGTAAATCAGCTAGATACGCCAATTCACGAACGTACGCCCGGCCGTCGCATTACAGATACGCCGTTTACGTTAGGCTTTTCCCGGCGTAAAGTTACCCCTGCTATATGAGGCTTAGATGAGGCGTAGATGAGGCATACCAATGTTAAGTATGGACGTTGGGCCAGCGTAAATTTTTCCGTCTATTACGTTGTTTGCGTAAGTCGTTCGCGAATAGGGCTGTGCGTAATTTACGTTCACGTAGAAAGCATTGGCTTTTTGCAGGTAATTTGGAGCATGCGCACTGGGATACTTTCACGGACGGCGCATGCGCCGTTCGGAGAAAGCGTCATTTACGTGGGGTCACCATACATTTACATAACACACGCCCACATCTTCCACATTTGAATTAGGCGGGCTTACGCCAGCCTATTTACGCTACGCCGCCGCTACTTTGCTTCGAGAATACTGCACTTGCCTCTCAAAGTTGCGGAGGCGTAACGTAAATAGGATACGTTACGCCCGCCCCAAAGATGCGCGATTCTACGTGAATCCGGGCCCCAGTCCTCATTTCAAGCATTACCTGAGCTCTTATTAAGATAAAACCGTGTGAACAGGATCTGATGAATATGTGTGTTGAACTGATATTCCTCTACTGATGTTACCGATTGAAGCGTGTTGACACAACAAACAACCCACTCTCCCTCGGGGAGTAGATCAGGTTTTGTCCCCAAGCGAGCAGTTATCTGGCAAATGGAGTTTGTAAATATTAAAATGCACTATTGGGACGCTGGCCGAGAACTGAAGAGGCTTTGTGTCATCTGCATGGCAGAATAGAAGACTCGCTGTAATTGCCCGGAAAATGAAAACAGAAAATACGCGAGAGCCTTTCGATCTTCCTTCGTTCTCGAGTCTCTATAGTGTAATGGTGTCCACAGAGAAAAGATGAGGGGTCTCCGGTCATGGAGCTGGTCATAGTGAAGTGCAGGTAAGGCACTGGACTCAGATCTTTAGTCATTATTTAAGTCCAACGACTGTTCTTCACAAAAGCGGAGACCCTCCACCTCAAGACAACAAGATCACGCAAAACTAAAAAATCCCAACTGAATAAACCATCAAAAGCACAAAACTGCCATCTCAAGAGTCCTCTATTTCCAGAAGTGCAAGGATTCTTCGAGAAGTTTTACGCACTTCTTTTTGAACTCTATTCCAGGGCTCGACTAATCGCTGTAGCCATTGCGACTAGAAATAGCATCCTGGCGACTTGGCTTGGAAGGTGGGCAAAAAAAAACCCAGCTCTTCCTTGTGTGAGCTGGCGCCATCTGGTGGTGAGCCGTTGGTATTACAAGTTATTACCACCAGATGTGTGAGGTGGCGCCATCTGGTGGTGGCTGTTGGTATTACAAGTTAAGCATTACAAGTTAAACAGCAATTCTAATGTCATTTTTCACTATTTTCACTGCCATCTTCTTCCCTCTAATTAGAACCCCCAAACATTATATATATTTTTTATCCTAATACCCTAGAGAATAAAATGGCGATCGTTGCAATACTTTCTGTCACGCCGTATTTGCGCAGCGGTCTTACAAGCGCACTTTGAGAAAAAAAAATTACACTTTTAATAAAAAAAATAAGACAACAGTAAAGTTATCCCCATTTTTTTTAATATTATGAAAGATAATGTTACGCCGAGTAAATTCATACCCAACATGTCACGCTTCAAAATTGCGTCCGCTCGTGGAATGCCGACAAACTTTTACCATTTAAAATCTTCATAGGCGACGTTTAAAAAAATCTACAGGTTGCATGTTTTGAGTTACAGAGGAGGTCTAGGGCTAGAATTATTGCTCTCGCTCTACCAATCGCGGCAATACCTCACATGTGTGGTTTAAACATCGTTTACATATGCGGGCGCTGCTCACATATGTGTTCGCTTCTGCGCGCAAGCTCGTCGGGACGGGGTGCGTTTTCTGGCTCCTAACTTTTTTTAGCTGGCTCCTAGATTCCAAGCAAAATTTGTCAAACCCTGCTCTATTCAATATAAAAAAAGTGAAGTCATTTTTTGAAGACCCCTCGTACAACATGAGCATAGGATAGTAAACGGGTTTCAGGGCCAAACGCCCCCTTTATCAGAGCTTAGTCAACATAACAAAAAGGTATCTATTGGACTCAAAGACGATTATAGGTTATATTCCTTCTTTGAAAGCAAGCAATGCACCGGTTGTATCTTTAGTACCAGTGGCCATAAATGATGATTTATCTATTGCAGTACACTGCACTTATGTTCCCTAAAGATCACAAACTGCTAGAAGAAGCTAGCCACGGCATAAGTGTATCTAAACCCTGTGCATTCTTAGTCTGGAAACAAATAGGTAGATTCAGTAAGAGTTAGGCCGGCTTATCAGTAGATAAGTCGACCTAACTCAGAATCTACGCCGACTTATGTTTAAGCGTATGCTCAAACAGAGATACGCTTAAACATATCTAAGATAGGACGGCTTGCGCTGTCCTATCTTAGATTGCAATATTTCGGATGGCCGCTAGGTGGCGCTTCCATTGCGGTTGGCGTAGAATATGTAAATGAGTAGATACGCCGATTCACGAACGTACGCCCGGCCGACGCAGTACTTTTACGCCGTTTACGTTAGAGATAGGCCGCCTAAAGTCAGAGCTTAGCCCTAATGAAATAGTAATGTTAAGTATGGCCGCCGTTCCCGCGTCGAAATTCGAATTTTTTACGTCGTTTGCATAAGTCGCAATGTACTTAGCCGCAATGTACACTGGGAAATGTAGGCACCCGGCGCATGCGCAGTTCGAAAAGAACGTAAAAAACGTAAGGTCAAGCACTATTAAAGCGGTCCTCCACCCTAAAGTGGAGTCCCGCTGATCGGAACCCTCCCCCCCTCCGGTGTCACTTTTGACACCTTTCAGGGGGGAGGGGGGTGCAGACACCTGTCTAAAGACAGGTATTTGCACCCACTTCCGGCCACACGATACGGGCGAAAGACGGGCATTCCGTCACATCCCGTCTGTCGCCCGTTGTGTGCTGGGAACACTCGGCTCCCAGCACACAGCGTGTGAGCCAATCGGCGGGTGCAGCGCGACTCGCGCATGCGCCGTAGGGAACCGGGCAGTGAAGCCGCAGCGCTTCACTTCCTGGTTCCCTCAGCGTGGATGGCGGGGGGAGCAGCAGAGTGACGAGCGATCGCTCGTGCTCTGCTGCGATCGGCGCTGGACTCCAGGACAGGTAAGTGTCCTAATATTAAAAGTCAGCAGCTGCAGTATTTGTAGCTGCTGACTTTTAATATTTTGTTCCCGTGGCACATCCGCTTTAATATAAAACACGCCCCCCCCCCCCCCAACACATTTGAATTAGGCGCCCTTACGCCCGCCGCTTTAGGCTACGCCGCCGTAACTTAGCAGGCAAGTACATTGTGAATCATGTACTTGCCTCGCTAACTTACGGCGGCATAGCTTAAATTCCTTAAGCTACGCCGCCACAAAGTTGCGGCAATCTTACTGAATCTACCTAAAAATCTCTACACTGCAGCTACATATTTGTAGGGGCTGCTTACTACTCTTACAGGAGCACAATGTATTAGTTAAGCCCAACTTGGATTCCGATGTTCTTCACAAAAGCGGAGACCCCCACCCACCTCAAGACAGCGAGATCAGCAGAATAAAAAAAAAAAGCATCAAACTACAATCTCAAAAGTCCTCTAATAACTTCAGAAGTACAACATGAACATAAGCAGAAAAAGCACTTTGGGGGCCAAAATTCCCCTTATCAGAGCTTAGTCAGTGTAGCAAAAGGTATCTATTGGACGCAGAGACAATTAGAGCAGGGTTTGACAAATTTGCTTGGAATCTAGGAGCCAGCTAAAAAAGTTAGGAGCCAGAAAACGCGCCCCGTCCCGACGAGCTCACACGCAGAAGCGAACACATACGTGAGTAGCGCCGGCATATGTAAACCACACATGTGAGGTATTACCGCGATCGTTAGAGTGAGAGCAATAATTCTAGCTCTAGACCTCCTCTGAAATTCAAAACATGCAACCTGTAGAATTTTTTAAACGTCGCCTATGGAGATTTTAAAGGGTAAGGCTGCATTCACACCTAGGCGACAAAACGCCTGAAGCGCGACGCTCGATACACTGGAGGGGCGAATTTCCATTGCTGTCTATGAGATGGTTCACATCTCACGCCGAAACGCCGTACGCCTGCCGCCTGAAAACAAGTCCCGGACCCTTTTTTTCCAGGCGGCATTGGCGTTCGGCCATAGACAGCAATGGAAATAATTAAAAAAAGTTAAACAAATCGCGGCAATATACGCCGCATACGCGGCGTTACAATGTGAATGCAGCCTAAAAGTTTGTCGGCATTCCACGAGCGGACGCAATTTTGAAGCGTCACATGTTGGGTATCAATTTACAATATAAAAAAAATAATTGGGCTAACTTTACTGTTGTCTTATTTTTTTATTAAAAAAAAGTGTATTTTTTCCCTAAAAAAGTGCGCTTGTAAGGCCGCTGCGCAAATACGGCGTGAAAGAAAGTATTGCAACGATTGCCATTTTATTCTCTAGGGTGCTAGAAAAAAAATATATATAATGTTTGGGTGTTCTAATTAGAGGGAAGAAGATGGCAGGGAAAAATTACATATTAGAACTGCTGTTTTACTTGTAATGCCAACGGCTACCACCAGATGGCGCAGGTCACAGAAGGAAGCTAGGCACTTCACAAGGCCTCAAAGCGACCGGCCGTCGCGGGGGAGGTGGGGGCGCACTGTGTCTCTGTGCGCCCCCACCTCCCCAGCTGCGCGATCGCCGTAATCGGCGGGCCCTTGGCGGCCGGTAACTGAGGCCGCGGCTTTCCTGACAGTCAACGGCTTTCCTCTCGGGGGATCTGTGAGAACCGAGCCATTGGCGGTGTTCGGTGGCTCGGTTCTCAGTGCAGGGATGGCGGGGGACAGATGGAGCATCGGTCTGATGCTCCATCCACCAAGGTAAGTATGAATCTAAAAAAAAAAATTTTTTTAACCCATATTTCTCTTTTAAGCAAACTCCGGGAGGCAGTGGAGGACAGAGAAGCCTGGCGCACTATGGTCCATGAGGTCACGAAGAGTCGGACACGACTAAACGACAACAAGAATTAAAAGTACAGTTGCCCTTTAACTTAAAAAATTTGGTTTCCGAGATAAAACATCAAAAGAGGAAATGAAAAGCAGTATTTCCAAATCATCTGATTAAAATGTAGAAAACCAAAAACCCTCAGTAGACACGCGTTGCAGTACATCTATCCAAGGGTCCAAAACTTCTACCGCTATGGGAGCCGAGGGGTTAAATCTTTCACTTACTTGCACAAACAAATGCAAATACGCTCTTTGGCTCTCTTATAAAAGAAGAACCCAAAAGCCTACACAGAAATACAGAGTCGCCATGGTAACAGAAGATGCCTTCCTCGCAATCGCTGCGCAGCCAACAAATGTACATTCCAGCTGCAAATTTCAGTTCTACAGTAAATGGGGTTTGTGTTCAGAAAAAATGCTGTGTACATGATATTGTTTGCCTTGATTAAAGCCCGTATTCATGGGGTGCCCGGGGCGCCACCTGAGCCTTTGTAAGCCCGCAGTGTTGGGAACACAGTAAACTCCATCAGCCAGAGAAGATACAAGTGTCAATGATGAAGGACACGTCCCCGAGAACCGAGTTCTCATTCACACCCGTCACCGGATTCCAAAAGCTCTACAGCGCTCAAGATGAGGAATCCGGTTATTCTCAATGGGCCCGTTCAGCGTTTTGCTTTTCACGTCAAGTTCGGAACAATACATGAACTTCTTTTGGGGCGAAATCAACACTTTTCCCCCCTACAGACTTTAATAGAAGCATCTGAAAAACACTTGAAAAGTAGCGTTTATGGGCCAGATTCAGGTTCAAATGCGGCGGCGTAACGTATTGTCTTTACGTTACAACGCCGCAAGTTTTCAGCGCAAGTGCCTGATTCACCAAGCACTTGCGTGTAAACTTTCGGCGTAGCGTAAAGCCATCCGGCGCAAGCCCGCCTAATTCAAATGGGGCGTGTACCATTTAAATTAGGCGCTTTCATGCGCCAAACGTTCTGCGCATGCTCCGTTTGGAAATTTCCCGCCGTGCTTTGCGCGAAATTACGGCGCCCTGACGTGTTTGTGAATGGCGACGTGCGTAACGTACTTACGCAAAAAAAATAAAAAATTCAAATTCGACGCGGGAACGACGGCCATACTTTAACATGGCTCGTCTAAAGTTAAGCCATGAAAAAGCAGGCTTAACTTTGCGACGGGAAAAAACGACGAGCGACGACGTAACGCACGCGAGTAGCTTCGTGGATCGCCGTAAAAGCGAATTTGCATACCCGACACTGGAAAATGACGCAAACTTCACCCAGCGGCAGCCGTAATATTGCAGCCTAAGATCCAAAGGCGTATGAAGCCGTAAGCCTGTCGGATCTTAGCCAAATGCCGTCGTATCTTGTTTGTGAATCACAAATTAAGATACGACGCGGCAAATTTGAAAATACGCCGGAATATCAGTAGATACTCCGGCGTATTTCTTCTGTGAATCTGGCCCTATGTTCTTTTCAGAAGCTCCCAGAAGTCTACCAGGCCAAAAATGCACAATTCTGAGCAAAACAAAAAAGGGGTAGATTCACATAGACTTACGACGGGCGTATCAGTAGATACGCCGTCGTAAGTCCGAATCCCCGCTGTCGCAACTTTAAGCGCATGCTCAAACTGAAATACGCTTAAATGTTGCTAAGATACGACCGGCGTAAGTCTCCTACGCCGTCGTATCTTAACTGCATATTTACGCTGGCCGCTAGGGGCGTGTACACTGATTTACGCCTAGAATATGTAAATCAGCTAGATATGCCGATTCACAAACGTACGCCCGGCCGTCGCAGTAAAGATACGCCGTTTACGTAAGGGGTTTTCAGGCGTAAAGTTATTCCACCAAATACATGGCGCAGCCAATGTTAAGTATGGCAGTCGTTGCCGCGTCTAAATTTGAAAATTTTACGCCGTTTGCGTAACTCGCCCGTGAATGGGGCTGGCCGTAATTTACGTTCACGTCGAAAGCATGACGATTTGCCGACGTCATTTGGAGCATGCGCACTGGGATACGTCCACGGACGGCGCATGCGCCGTTCATTAAAAACGTCAAATACGCGGGGTCATCAGATTTTACATACAGAACACGCCCCCAACCAGCCTATTTTGAATTAGGCGGGCTTACAGTCTATGTAATCAAGGCAGATCGCCATTCCGTCAGTAGGGAAGGCATGCATCCTGCGTTCCTGCAAAGCAGTGATCACGATCGATGCCTTCCCCTAGTAAAAGCCCCTCCCTTACAGTACACAAGCACTGGCTTGGCACATAGTTCACCCTTTGATCGCCCCCTGATGTTTATCTCTTCCCAGCCAGTGACATTAGTACAGTGAGAGTGCATATTTTTTTTAGCACTGATCGCCGTATTAGTGTCACTGTTCCCCAAAAAGTGTCAAACGTGTCAGTTAGGTGTCCTATTTGTCCGCCGCAATATCACTAGTAAAGAAAAAAAATCCATAAATATATCTCAGAGATTCTAGACACTATGGGCCAGATTCTCAGATATTTACACTTGCGCCGCGTATCAGTCATACGCTACGCTGCCGTACCTTACCTGGCGGAATTTCGAATCCTCAGCGATTTTGCGCCGTAAGTTACGGCGGCGTAGTGTATTTCTGGTGGCGGAATTCAAATTGGCGGGTAGGGGGCGTGGTTCATTTAAATGAAGCGCGTCCCCGCGCCGAATGAACTGCGCATGCTCCGTTTCTAAATTTCCCGCCGTGCTTTGCGCGAAATGTCGCACCGACGTCATTTTTTTAACTTAGACGTGAGTTACGTCCTTTCCTATTCACGGACGACTTACGCAAACAAATTTTTTTTTCAAATTTCGACACGGGAACGAAGGCCATACTTAACATGGCAAGTCTATCTATACGCCGCAAAATAGCAGCTTTAACTATACGCTGGGAAAAGCCGACTAGTGACGACGTAAGAGAATGCGACGGCCACGCGTACCTTCGTGGATCGACGGAAAAAGCTAATTAGCATACCCGACGCGGAAAACAACGCAAACTCCACCCAGCGGGCGCCAAAATATTGCACCTACGATCCGAAGGCGTACGAAGCCATACGCCTGTCGGATCGAAGCCAGAAGCCGTCGTATCTTGGTTTGAGGATTCAAACTAAAGATACGACGCGGCAAATTTGAAAGTACGCCGGCGTATCAGTAGATACGCCGGCGTACTCTCTTTCTGAATCTGGCCCTATAAGGCCTCATGCACACTGGACGTTAAAATAACGTTATAAAAGCGTCAGTAGCTTAGCAGTGAGTTTTTCAACTTTTTTTTTACTTTTATCTGCTTTTTTCAACGTTTTTTCAAAAGCGTTTTTTAGTGTGCATTAGCGTTTTTCCGCGTTAGCGCTTTTTTGTTGAAGGAAAAAAAATGTATTTCTTTTTTTTCAAATGGATCAAAAACGTTAAAAAACGCTGGTGAGTGACGTTTTTGAGCGTTTATCGGCGTTAGAGCGTTTTTACAGCTGAAAAACGTCTGTCAGAACCCACTAGTTTTGGGTGTTTTTTACTGCTCAAAAACGCCAATGCCCAAAACTGCTGATAACAGCCTATGTGTGCATGGACACATAGGATAACATGATGGAGAGTTTATTGACTGTAGAAAAAAAACATCTACTGCCAAAAACAGCTGCTGTAAAAACGTCCAGTGTGCATGAGGTATAACTGTTGCGCAAACCAAACAAACACTTATCGGGATTATTATTTTTTTTACCAAAAATATGTAGCAGAATACATATTGGCCTTAATTGAGGAATAAATTCGATTTTTTACATTCTTTTTTTATTGAAGATGTTCTATAGCAAAAAGTAAAAAAAAATATTTTTTTAAACTGTCAGTCGTTTTTTGTTTATAGCGCAAAAAAAAAAAAAAACGCAGAGGTGATCAAATACCACGGATGGTTACCACTTAAAAAGGCTAAACTTTTTTCTGACACTTGTTACATACAAGTTAAAACCAGTATTCTTTGCAAAAAAAAAAAATAATGTATTACTTAGAACCCCCCAAGCATTATATTATATTTTTTTTTAAAAGAGACCCTAGAGAATAAAATGGCGGTCGTTGCAATATTTTATGTCGCACTGCAATTGCGCAGCGGTCTTTCAAAAGCAATTATTTGGGGGGAAAAATGCACTTTAATGAATTTAAAAAACAAACAAGTAAAGTTAATCCAATTTTTTTGTATAATGTGAAAGATGATGCTACGCCGTGAGAATCGTGATCTTTATTCTAAGCAAAAAAATCGTGATTCTAATTTTATCCAGAATCTAAAGCCCAACTATTATTACAAACGCTCCCTCCTCCTACCTCCTACTACCCTGTGTAAAAAAAAAAAAAAAGAAAGTTTGTCCGATCTGGTGATCCGGTTCCCCTGTGTCAGCCAGTGGCAGTGAAAGGAGGGAGCGCCAACAATGGCTGCACCATGGGTGATGTCGTTGCTCCTGGCATTCACAGTTGTTGTGGGGGGGTGGGGGGGGCACATGACTGGACCCGGCTGATAATAGGCAAATATTATATAATCATGGGTTAGTTAGTACAGGTGTTAGGAGGGATGGAGAATTTTTAGGACTAGTTGATCTTTAGGCCAGGTTCACATATGTGCAGCCACAGGTTCGTGCATGTCTGTTCACCGGTTCAGGTGTGATTCGGGTCCCATATTTTTGCCTGAATTCCCACCTGAACCAGACCCAAAGACGCACAGGGCCCTTCTGCAATCCGGACCACGTCTGCCCCAGACTTATGTGAACCAGCTCCATTGAGAACCATTCACACTTGACTGTCATGCCAATTGGATACGGTAAAACCTGCATCCAATTCGCATATATGAGAACCCAGGATCAGCTGCAATAATATTTTAAGGGTCAGTTCACACCAGAATGCCATGCAGGAATCCTACACTTCATGTGTTTCCCACACCGCATTCAAAACACACTACAGTTGCGTGTCAATATTAAGTTAAAGCCATTTTCCTGTGCTGGATCACATACTACAGAAGTACCCTGTGACCCGGTTGCAGCGCGTTTTGTAAAGTAGCACATGCGCTACTTTTTGCTGTGGTCCAGCGGGATTTAGCCCTTTCAAAATGAACAAGCTCACACCACACAAGAACATGCAGCGCGTTTCTGTGCGATTCCTGGTGCGAAGCACCCCCAACACTCTCACCCTACCTTAAGGTGACCAGATTTTTTAAATTAAATCCGGGGACATATTTTTTTTTTTTACTAGTAATGTGCCAATCAGCGACTCTCTGCCCATTGCCGCCGTCGCCCGCCTCACAGCCTGTCAAGTCTCACTCTTCGGGCCCCCTCGTACTATCGAGTGGGGAGCAAAGGAAGATCACTCTGCCAGGGAAGACAAGAAGATAAGCAGGCAGGCGGCTGGCGAGGACTTGAGCCAAGGCAGAAGAACATGCGGGCGAAGCTGAATGGACATGCACCCAAAACTGAAGAAATATTCCCTCCGCTCCGACCAGCACATGATCCTCAGAAGGGGGCACAGATCATGGAAAAAAATACACCCCGCCTAAGCAAGTAGGAGCGGCGGAGTGGGAGTGTGTAATTCAGATATTTATTTTTTATTCTGCACTGACTGTCTTTGAAATTGCCCGGGCCCCTATTCATATCCAATCCGGGCACAAAACCAGGGACAGACTTGGTCAGGGGACAGTGTCCTCTATCTGGGGACTGTCCCCAGAAAATGGGAATGTCTGGTCACCCTACCCTATCTAGATGATATAAGGAATTGGCAATATCAGTTCTATACATATTAGGCTGCATTCACACCTGAACGCAGCGTATTTTACCACAGTGTTTTGTCCCGCGATTTGCCGCGACAAAATGCGGTAAAATATGCCGCGGTAACATACACAGGAGGGGTGATCAACATTGTCGGCTATGGCCGAAAGCCGCCTGAAAAAAAGGTCCGGGACTTGTTTTGAGCTTCAGGCGTTTCGGCGTGGAGATGTGAACCATCTCCATAGCCGACAATGTAAAATCACCCCTCTAGCGTATTGCCGGCTGCAATAGCGTCGCGCTACAGGCGACAATACGCCTAGGTGTGAATGCAGCCTAAGGAGTGGTCTTCTCCTCCAGAAGCAGCCATTCTCGACACGCCTCAGTGCTGTGGCCTAGGCCTCATGTAAACACTTAATTGAAATGTGATAAGTTTACCATATTTAGACTTATTTTCCAGTCAGAGATCTCTGGAAACTGAAAATGTCAAAGTCACAAGAATGATGATCAACAAGATACACAGATAATCTTTTGTATTATCGCTGAGAAAACTTGAGACTATAACTGATAGAACGGAAAAAAACTCTGCGGGACAGAAACACGCGGTACCGGACGGTTGTTTTTCCGCCTTTGAATAAAACAGTAACAGTGACGGCTAGTTCACGCCTCAATCCCGGCCTTCAATATGGTTTACCACATGCACGTTTACACACACTTTCAATGCTTTTTTGATGTGTTTCAGTGCGGTTTATTCTCCCCCTCAGGTTTTTGCATGTTCTGCTGCATTTACCCGCCTTACAGTGTATTTTTTTTTTTTTTTTTTTTAAGTGTCTAACCCTCAACAAAGTGGTGTGAATTAAGGTGATTGGAAAGCATTACTGTGCATGAGGTAAGAATCCATTATAAAAAACATAGAAGTATCAGGAGTGAACCAGCCCTATGGTTCACCAGTTCAGGCGCACCTTTTTATTTGAATTTGCACCTTAACCAGACTTAAAATCTCACAGAAACGGACCGCGGCAGCCCCGGACATTTGTGAACTGGCTCCATTGAAAGCCAGTCAGACATGTTATGCGAATCGGGTGCAGTTAAAAACGCATCCAATTAGCATATATGTGAACCAAAACTTAGGCTTTGTTCACACAGGCATACCACAGCGTACACCTATGTGAGGGCCATGGTTGCCTTGCCTGCATGGGGAGGCACAGGTGTTCCGTGTTTCCCCATGCAGGCAGTCCTATTCATGTCAATTGAGCTGAATGGACACAGAGGGCACTTCCAGGATGACATCCATGTGGGCGCACAGCCCCAAATGCCCACTGCCTGTACATCACCATCCGCTGCCACTTTAAGTGGGCTTTAGCCCAGGTTCACCCTGGGCTGCGGGAATGAAGCCGTGCAAGTTTAGCTGAACTCGCACGATTTCACTCCCGCTTGTCAGTCCCGATTTCGGCCGCGATTACAGAGACAACCGCAATCGCAAAAAGTAGTACAGAAACTACTTTTTGAAAATCGGTGCAGTGCCGCAGATGTGGCGTCGCACCGATTAGGATGGTGCCAGTGCCGGCAAATGCCGCCGATTTGACATGCGCTTTGACATGTCAAATCGCACCAGAGTGAACCAGGGCTCAGGCTACATTCACACCGAAGTGACACGTTATGAAGCGTTTTTTTTTGGAGCAGAATTGCATGCTTTTACAACTACATTTCACACCTAAGCGACCCGTTTTCAAGTGTTTATTCAATCTTTTTTTTTTACGTTTTTGGGAGCAGAATTGAACGTTTTTACAGCTTTTGTCAGGCATTTTTTTCATGCTTTTTTTTCCAACTAAAAGGTGTGGAGAACAGCCGTTTGAACAGAAAAGCACTTGAAAAATAACGCTTGGGGAAAAAAAAGCATGTGTCGTACTTTATTAGGCATTTCCACTAAAGTCAATGGGGACAAAAACGCTCAATTCTGCCTGAAAAGCAGCTCATGTATTTTTTGAGCGACAAGTGTTTTACTACAGGCGTCAGGACGCTCAGATGTGAACAAGGGCTATTGAAAACAATAGGTTTTTGCTTGTTGAGCATTTTATAAACTTTGAGCTACAAGCTACAAAACGCTCAAGTGAGAATGGGGCCTAATGCCCGGGAAGCGCATGCAGCTCTTGTATCATGTAACTGCAGTGTGTTGGCTGTCACAGTGCACACAGGATCAGGAGCCCATTCCACTTGTTACCATCCGATCAAGAAGCCAAAATCAAGAAGTCTGTAACACCTAACATTACAGATGGTGCTTAAATGTATCGCTTTTCCTTTGCGAATACACCTTTGTGTCGGTTCACACTGATGCGATGTGGAAAATGGTGATTCATGTGCAGGATGAAAGTAGTGTAGTAGTGTGAACCCAGCCTAAGTGAATGCTTCAACCCTGTTCACCCTGAGGCTGGGTTCACACTACTACACTACTTTCATCCTACTTTGCTCTGCTACATTGGTCCTACATTTATCCTACATTGGTCCTACATCCATCTTACTCATGAACAGGATACTACTTTGGTCCGACTTCAATGATATTCAATGGGCCTGAAGTAGGATCAATGTAGGACCAAAAGTAGTACAGGGAGCATTTTCAAAGTCGGACCGACTTGTGTAGGACGCTACAAGACGCTCTCATAGGGAAACATTGAACACAGAGCAAAGTAGGATGAAAGTAGTGTAGTAGTGTGAACCCAGCCTAAAGCTGGGTTCACACTTGTGCGGTGCAGGACACTGCATGTGATACAGATAGGAACCGCACCGCATTTCTATTCAAATCACATGCGATTCTTTGCAGTGCAATTCGAGCCCATTCCTTTTGTATGGGGCCAATTTGCACCACACCACTCTAAAAAGGTGCAAACATCTTTTTTTTGCCACACCGGAATCGGATTGCATGGGTGTTCACATCCATGCAATCAGATTTCTACAATCGCACTGCCACCTGTTGTGGGGTGCGGGAAACACATAGGATTCACTGCTTTTCCCGCACCGCTTATATGTGAACCAGGACCCAAGCTAAAAGTGATTTAGAAATATCACCCAGGTTCAGCAAGAGTTACTTAGTTTTAGAGTCGGTTCACACTGCGTCCTGAGGACGACTTCAGAGGCGATTTGCAAAACGACTTCTGTATAGAAGTTAATGCAGGTCGCCCCCGAAGTCGTACAGGAACCTTTTTCTAAGTCGGAGCAACTTGCGTCGCTCCTATTAGAACGGTTCCATTGCATTCAATGGGACGCTAATCGTCAGGCGGCGTGTCGCCCCAGTGTGAACCGGGTCTTACATATTGCACACTGCAATGTTGTAACCAATTACATTTTTCTCAAGATGTAAATAACAAAATGTATGAAAAAAAAATATTGAGATTTATGTGCATAAAAAAAAAAAAAAAAAAAAAAAAAAAAAAAAAGAACTTAATCAGATGATCTAAGTATACGTTTTTGATAATTACCATTATAAATTTGATTGCTGCTTCTTGAAATGTATAAAATAATAACTTTTTAGTTATTGATAATTTTAATAACTTATCATTTTCAATCTCGCTCAATTTCAAGACTAAAGATCTATTTATACTTTATCGCTTTATAAATCTAAGTCATACCTTTATAGCAATGTCATTAATTAACAAATTATACTTTTTCTGATATAATAGATATGCAAATTTTTTTTTTTTTTACACGTCCATAAGTTTGAATTTCCATGCTAACAATATAAAAAATAAAGAAATACAGATGTGCTGTAAAAATGTTAGATATATTGCTGTGTGAATATAATGCTCATTTCCCAGAACCCTCCTGTGATATAATATATACAGTACTCCTGTGGTAGACCAGTAACGTGCTGCAGTGAGCCGTCTGCACACGCTGCATTGGGGAAGCACAAGACATCATAGATGTTTCCATTAAACAATCGTGATGAATATACCACCTATTTCTAAGAAATTGGATTCAGAATATGCCCTGGAAGGGTAGTTCTACATCCAATATTACTGTGCTTAACATCTTTTTTTTATTTTTTTTAATTCTTTATGTAAAAAAAAAAAACACACACACAAACAAACACTCTTGCAATGGCAGACATTTTCAGTACTCTGTTCCAACAAAACTGATAAAAAAATTTAAAGTAATTTTCTGAATTTCATAACAAAATAAAATAAGAATATAAAAAGTTAGAAAAGCGATATCCAAGATCGGTCCTGTCTGATATTAAATACGTTGTATTAAAAAAATGTTTATAACACAGTAGGGATAAACACAGTGAGCAGGGGGGCTGGATGCATTTCGAATTAAAAAAATAAAAACACAGGGAGCTGTAGCTAGGATAAAGGAACAATCTCACAAGCAGAAGAAGGTACCACTAGTGTTTTTTCTTTTTTTTATTGAAGTTCACCAGACTTTTTTTTTTTTTTTTTCTTAAGCTGTTGAACCAGTGCAATAAATAAACGCTGGAAGTGCCTGCTGCAAGTATTATATATTTCCCTCCCCCCCCAGACATATATACTGTATATGTACACACTATATAAAAATATTTTTATATACACATACATAATTTTCTTTTCTTTTCCCACAGACATATATACTGTAGAGGGGATTTACTAAAACTGCTTGGTGCAAAATCTGTTGCATCTCTGCATAGAAACCAATCCGCCTCCAGGTTTAATTGTCAAGCTGAAGTGAGAAGCTGATTGGCTACTATGCACAGCTACACCAGATTTTAAGAGTTCCAGCTTTAGTAAATCCCCCCTATATGTCAATCCACTGTGAAAAAAAAAATATATATATATATATATATATATATATATGCATGTCCATACACTTTGAGTGTGTGTGTGTGTGTGTGTGTGTGTGTGTGTGTGTGTGTGTATGTGTGTATGTGTGTATGTGTGTATATATATATATATATATACTCAAGGTGATGATGATGATGATAATATATATATATATATATATATATATATATATATATATACACACACACACATACACACACACACATATATACACTCAAAGTGATCTATCCATCCCTTCCATCCCCAATACATGGACCTATCCATACATGACCAGATCAGCCGGTCACTATAGATCTATAGATCGCCCCAATGTCTTTTGCACATTACGCGGCGTCTCCATACACGGGTATATCTCCGGGGTACACATTGGGGTAACAATAGGGATCATCGGCTCCCAGCCATTGGGCAGTAAGACACTAGAAAGCCTCTTGGCCCCCATAGACGGCCAGCACACACCGTACATCTAACACAACCCCCCCGGACAGTCAATCACCCCTCGGAGGAGCAATAGAAGTCCATTGGAGAGGTTCTGCGTCAGATTCCCACCCTGTATGTAGCCCCCATCCCCTATAGGGGCCCCCACATGTACAACACACATTGATGACAATATGGCCCCTGACAGCTTTATTTAACCAAGCAGTCAGAGGAGCAAAAAAAAAATGGATGTGCAAAGTGCAGTAACCATAGCAACCAATCAGATCCCTCTTCTCATCAGAGGAAAGGCGGATGCTGATTGGTTGCTGGGGGTGACAGCACTGGATCCTCCAATCACACAGAGAGTAGCAGAAAATGTCAGTTATTTGCAGCTTGTAGGAGAAGGAAATAAGTGACATTTGTTGTAATGTAAACAATGAGCCCCTGCAGAGATAGATGATGGGGGGTCCCCCACGTACCGTAGCGGAGGTGAGGCTGCTGTCCTGTAGGGTGAGGTGGTGGGGTTCCCATCGGCGGAGGAATTTGGAGGTGAGGATCTTGCTGAGGAAGGTGCGGGGGTGTCGGATGACACACACCTGGATGTCCCCCTCCTGGAGAAGCTTGTATCTCATCCCATTGAAGTGAAGCATGGTCCTCCGGCACTGCACGGCTCCCTTCCCCCCCTCCGGACCGGACATCTCCCCCCCCAGGAGGGGTTTGTTCTCCTCGATCTGTCGGTGATCGCTTCCCCCACATGAGCCGCTCGTACAATCCATAGCAACCGGTGCCTCCCCCCCTCCTCTACAATCCCCGCTCCCGCCGCCGGTACTACCGCCGCTGCTGGTCACTGATCGCCGGGCATGTCACATCCAGTCCGGGGGGGAAGGGGGGGTCTGAGCATGGATCGGACGGGTGTCAGTGTGTGTGTGTGTGTGTGTGTCACAGCCAGGCAAAGGGGACAAGATTGCAGCAGCTTCTCCGCCACCATTGGCTGGCGCCGCGTCACGTGTCCCATCAATGACGTCAATGGCAGAAGCGAGCAGATCAGGATGCAAAGTGTGTGTGGTGCAGGGAGGAGGAGGAGGGGAGATCCATCCCTTACACACCGCGACACCCTCAGATCACACACAATGTACACACTACATGTCATGGACCCCCCCCCCCCATCCCTTACACACCGCGACACCCTCAGATCACACACACAATGTACACACAATGTACACACTACATGTCATGGAGGCCCCCCCCCCCCCCCCACATCCCTTACACACCGTGCGACACCCTCAGATCACACACAATGTACACACAATATACACACTACATGTCATGGAGGCCCCCCCCCCCCCATCCCTTACACACCGCGACACCCTCAGATCACACACAATGTACACACTACATGTCATGGAGGACCCCCCCCATCCCTTACACACCGCGACACCCTCAGATCACACACAATGTACACACTACATGTCATGGAGGACCCCCCCCCCCATCCCTTACACACCGCGACACCCTCAGATCACACACAATGTACACACAATATACACACTACATGTCATGGAGGACCCCCCCCCCCATCCCTTACACACCGCGACACCCTCAGATCACACACAATGTACACACAATATACACACTACATGTCATGGAGGACCCCCCCCCCCATCCCTTACACACCGCGACACCCTCAGATCACACACAATGTACACACTACATGTCATGGAGGACCCCCCCATCCCTTACACACCGCGACACCCTCAGATCACACACAATGTACACACAATATACACACTACATGTCATGGAGGGCCCCCCCCCCCCATCCCTTACACACCGCGACACCCTCAGATCACACACAATGTACACACAATATACACACTACATGTCATGGAGGACCCCCCCCCCATCCCTTACACACCGCGACACCCTCAGATCACACACAATGTACACACTACATGTCATGGAGGACCCCCCCATCCCTTACACACCGCGACACCCTCAGATCACACACAATGTACACACTACATGTCATGGAGGACCCCCCCCCATCCCTTACACACCGCGACACCCTCAGATCACACACAATGTACACACTACATGTCATGGAGGACCCCCCCCCCCCATCCCTTACACACCGCGACACCCTCAGATCACACACTGCAATCACACACAATGTACACACTACATGTCATGGAGGACCCCCCCCCCCATCATGTACACAATTACCAACACTCTGCAAAGAAACCAATCACATACCAGGAGATGATTGGATACCATGCATTTGCACTCACCAGTTTTAATAAATCAACTCCAATGTCAGATTTCATGTACATAGTGTCAGATTTCATTACATGGTGTCAGTTTTCATCTATACTGTGACAAATTTGTGTACACAGTTTGTAAATTTCATGTACATGGTGTCAGACTCCATGTATACTGTCAGGTGACAAGTGTCAAATTTCAGTCCATGGTGTCATATTTCATTACATGGTGTCAGTTTTCATGTATACTGTGACAAATGTATGTACACAGTTTCAGATTTCACATACATGGTGTCAGATTTCATGTATACTGTGACAAATGTATGTACACAGTTTCAGATTTCACATACATGGTGTCAGATTTCATGTATACTGTCAGATTTCATGTATGTCAGGTGTCAAATTTATGTACAGTGTCATATTTCACTACATGGTTTCAGATTTGGGTGTCCGTTTATGAAGCAGTGAAGAGCGGTGATCCCAGGGATCACCAGTGATCACAGCCCATAAACAGTTTATCAAACAGTGATAATCGGGGGGGGGGAAGTGTTTGAATTTGTTCTCCCGCCGATTATCTCTACACACAGTGAAGTTTCATAGACTGACACAGAAACGGCCAGTTTATGAAGCTGTGATCTGAGCTCTTCACTGGTGATCTGAGTCAGAATTCACACTCCCGGATTCACCATCTCAGAGGTGGTGAAGCGGGGAGTGAAGAGGGAATCCCGGGGGTTCTGAGGAGGAAGGAGGAAGATTTTTAACTTCTTTCTACCTCGTTCTGACCCCCCAACACTGTAACTATGTCCCCCTGTAATATTTATGTGTATACATATATATATATATACATACATATATATAATGTGTACATGTGTATATATATATATATATATATATATATATATATATAATGTGTGTGTGTGTATATACATGTATATGCAATGTGTGTGTTTATACATATATATATTATGCAGGGGGACTCGTTATTTTAATTACATTAACCACTCCGTCTTTCAGTGAACTGAGCGGTGATAATTTATCACTGCTCAATAAACTGACATCTCCGTATTTCTGTGAATTTCTGGTCCGTTCTCCACTGTTTGAAGAGTTGGTAGATCACTTCACTCCTCCAAGGGTGAAGCGATCTTCTCCGCTTCATAAACAGGCACACAGGAGAAAAATCTTCACCGTGAATGCCGGAGAAAGAAGCAGTGAATAGATTTCACTGCTTCATAAATGGACACCTCGATGTATATGGTGTCAGATTTCATGTATAATGTGAAAAATGTATGAACACGGTGTCAGATTTCATGTATAATGTGAAAAATGTATGTACACGGTGTCAGATTTCATGTATACAGTCAGGTGTCAATATGTGTCATAATTCATTACATGGTATCAGATGTGATGTACACAGTGTCAGATTTCATGTACATGGTGTCAGATTTCATGTATACTGTCAGATTTCATGTACCCAGTGTCATTTTTCATGTATAGAGTGTCAGGTGTCAGATTTCATGTACATGGTGTCAGATTTCATGTATACTGTATCAGATTTCATGTATACTGTCATATTTCATGTACATGGTGTCAGGTTTCATGTACATGGTGCCAGGTTTCATGTACATGGTGTCAGATTTCATGTAAAGAGTGTCAGATTTCATGTAAAGAGTGTCAGGTGTCAGATTTCATGTAAAGAGTGTCAGGTGTCAGATTTCATGTAGAGAGTGTCAGGTGTCAGATTTGATGCATACATTGTCATGTGTCAGATTTCATGTACATGGTTTCATATGTCAGATTTCATGTATAGAGCGTCAGGTGTCAGATTTCATGTACATGGTGTCAGATTTCATGTATAGAGCATCAGGTGTCAGATTTCATGTACATGGTGTCAGATTTCATGTACATGGTGTCAGATTTCATGTATCGAGCATCAGGTGTCAGATTTCATGTACATGGTGTCAGATTTCATGTACATGGTGTCAGATTTCATGTATACTGTGTCAGGTGTCAGAAGTACATTACTATATGAATAAAGTGTTGCCTATAGTTACAATCTCAAGCAGCCTTTCTCACCCTTTTCAGCACAGAGGATCCCTTGAACAATTGTCCAGTCTCAGGGAACTCCTGATAAAAATTACACTGATCTGTACTTCTCATGGTACATAAGGCCGGCAAGGCACGGTTTGAATTTCAGCAGGAACCGGTTGAGATTCGAACCATTAATGGGCAGGCTGAATGTACCAAGTTGATCGATCAATCAACTTGGGTACAACCAGCCTGCCGCATTCACTTGCAATTATAGGAAGCAGCTGACCAGTTATAACCCTTCATTACTCCATCCAACATGAAAAGACATGGAGCTTTACACCTGTACTGGAGTGGGGTTCTTAACACTCTGACCACGGTGTTTTCGGCCACGATCCGCCAGGACCCTAAGGTCTGTGTCCTGGGCGTCTTGGATGATATACCGCTTGAGGACAATCCAAAACAGGCCATTGGTAGGGCCCTCTTTCAGGCCCGTAAACTCATTCTCCATCATTGGAAGGCGACTGAGCCTCCCAAGATCAACGAATGGATAACGCAGATGGGAGCTACGCTGCGCATGGAGAAATACATTTACCAGCACAGGGGCCAGCAGGGAAGTTTGATCTCCTGTGGGCTACATGGTTGGATACCCCTGGGTTGGCCCCTCTTGAACTGGTTTTGGAAAGACTACTAGTTTAGACCCAGGCGTGAGCAGCGGAAGCGCTGTAATGATGTGGTGGACGGAGCTCTGCTAAGACCTGGTGGGAAATGTGTTTAATGATGCCAACTGTATTGAATGCGGGAGAGACTTCTTGGTTTGTTATGTACTGTACTAATATTTTATGGAATGGCTGATCCAGTTTTGTATATTTTCCTGTACCTGTGATTGTTACCATGTGTCAATAAACATTCTTTTTGAGAAAAAAAGTGAAAAGACATGGAGCTTTAAGCTGCATTCACACTATAACGGGGCGTATTTTGCCACGAAAAATTGCGGTGTATTGTACCGCGATTTGCCGCGACAAAACAGGTCGTTTTAACCTTTTTTTTTTTTTTTTACAACACATTGTTGTCTATGCCGAACGCCGAAAGCCGCCTGAAAAAAGGGTCCGGGACTTGTTTTCAGGCCGCAGGCGTACGGCGTGAGATGTGAACCATCTCATAGACAACAATGTAAAATCGCCCCTCCAGCGGCACGAGCGTCGGGCATAAATACGCCAAGGTGTGAATGCAGCCTGACTGTAAGTGCAGTGATCAGTTCTGTGAGACTTCCTGAGGTCACTATAATCCAATTATTCCCCACCGGGGAATGTTGCCGGGTTCTGATTGGCCTCCTATCTGATGGGGCCTCCATGTTTTCAGGGTCAGTGCTCCTTGATGGGGACAATGGCATGACACCAATGGGAGTTTTAGGTGTACGTATGGCATTCTTCTCACTGACCCCCAATGTACGCTTCCCTTCATTCCTTTCTCTGAACATAGCTGTAAGGATGCACATCTCTCAGTGACCAAATGAGACCCTTCTGCCACTGACCACCAGTGTAAGGAAACCCTTCTTTCACTTACCACCAATGTAAAGGGACCCTTCACTCACTACTAGTGTAAGGGAACCCTTCACTGGCCACCAATGTAGGAGGGCCATTTACTGACCACCAATGTAAGGGACCTACCGTATATACTCGAGTATAAGCCGAGTTTTTCAGCACATTTTTTGGTGCTGAAAATGCCCCCCTCGGCTTATACTCGATTAACCTTTCTGTGCCTGATCTCTCGGACTTTAGGGACCCGGTACTGACCAGCCGTAGGTCCCCTAGACCCCAAACTTGGCACATGTGTAGCCCCACTTTTTGTTGTTTGGGGTACCTACGGCCGGGGAGCACCGATTTTTTTAAAGCCGGCACCCCTTCCATAGGCTCCCATGTTAAACAGTAATTTCTCCGGTGATTTGCGGACCCGGTACCGGCCGGTCGTAGGTCCCCTGGACCCGGATCTTGGTACACCTGTAGCTTCTCCTCTACAAGTGTGAAAAGTTTGTTGTCTGGGGGACCTACGGCTGGGGAGCACCGATTTTTCAAAGCTGGGCACCCCTTCTATAGACTCCCATGTTAAACGTCAGTCTAGTCATGGGTTTTTTTTGGGACCCCAGAGGCCCAAAATAAGCCAAAGAGGTAGGGGCAGGGGGACTATAGCAGTACTAGGTAAAGAAGTTTAGGAGGAGAGATGTAATAGAGGTAAAAAATGAATCAATTTATTGAAAATAACATAAAAAAACAGGAAATACACAATTTTATAAAAATACATCAACAGCAATATAAAATAGACGTCTATAGAATGGTATAGATCGGGATATCCAAACTACGGCCCTCTAGTTGTTCAGAAACTACCATTCCCATCATGCCTAGTCCTGTCTGTGATTGTCACAGTTTCACAATGCCTCATGGGATGTGTAGTCCCGCAACAGCTGGAGGGCCCTAGTTTGGAGATCCCTGTATCAAAGCATATTCATGTGTTTAAATGGCCCAGTTAAAGTCCAGACCTAAATCTAATTGAGAATCTGTGGCAAGACTTGAAAATTTCTGTTCACAAACACTCTCCATCCAATCTAACAGAGCTTAAGCTATTTTGCAAAGAAGAATGGGCAAAAATGTGCCTTTCTAGATGTGCAAAGCTGGTAGAGACGTCCCCAAAAGGACTTGCAGCTGTAATTGCAGTGAAAGGTGTTTCTACAAAGTATAGACAAATGCACGCCACACTTTTCAGATATTTATTTGTAAAAAAAATTAAAAACCATTCATCATTTTTCTTCCATTTCACAATTATGTGCCACTTTGTGTTGGTCTATCACATAAAATATATTTATGTTTTTTTTGGTTGTGACTTGACAAAATGTGGAAAATGTCAAGGGGTATGAATACTTTTTCAAGGCACTGTACCATGCTATATTGGGAACAGAGACACCTAGTGGCAAGCAAGCTAACTGCACCTGCCTACACACGGCACCTGTGGCTGCCTAAACACATAGGGCCAGATCCTCAAAAGAGATACTCCGACTTAAGTGCTGTTCAGTCTGTGTGTAACTTTGGAAACGATCCTCAAAAGGCTTTTTCCAAAGTTAGACAGAAGATCCGGCATGTGTAATTGAATTACACTGCCGAATCTTAGGATGCAGTACCGCATCCGCCGCTGGGGGCATTTCGAGTCGAAATGCCGTTGCTAGTATGCAAATTAGCACTTAAGGCGATCCACAAAGCTTTCTAGCTTCCTTTTTGCGCCGTAAGTGTTATTTTGCAAGTGTAAAATTAGGGCTCGTTCTACAAAGTGTAAAGTTAGTCACACCTTGTAAAGGCCCATTCCAGCGACGGCATTTGGTATGCTTTCCCGAGGGAGAACTCCACGTCAATTTGTAAAAACAAAACCGGCATGGGTTCCCCCCCAGGAGCATACCAGGCCCTTAGGTCTGGTATGGGTTGTAAGGGGACCCCCCCTACGCCGAAAAATCGACGTAGGGGGTCCCCCTACAATCCATACCAGACCCGTATCCAAAGCACGCTACCCGGCCGGCCAGGAAGGGAGTGGGGACGAGCGAGCGCCCCCCCCCCTCCTGAGCCGTGCCAGGCCGCGTGCCCTCAACATGGGGGGGTTGGGTGCTCTGGGGCAGGGGGGCGCACTGCGGGCCCCCCCACCCCAGAGCACCCTGTCCCCATGTTGATGAGGACAGGACCTCTTCCCGACAACCCTTGCCATTGGTTGTCGGGGTCTGCGGGCGGAGGCTTATCGGAATCTGGGAGTCCCCTTTAATAAGGGGGCCCCCAGATACCGGCCCCCCCACCCTAAGTGAATGGATATGGGGTACATCGTACCCCTATCCATTCACCTGGAGGCAAAAAGTAAAAGTTAATAAACACACAACACAAGGCTTTTTAAAATATTTTATTATTCTGCTCCGGACGCCCCCCCTGTCTTCGTTATTAGCTCAATTACCAGGGGGGGCTTCTTCTTCCACTCTCCGGGGGTCTTCTCCGCTCTCCGGGGGGGGTTTCTTCTTCCGCTCTCCGGGGGGGGGGGCTTCTCCGGACTCCGGGGGGCTTCTTCCATCTTCTCCCCTCTTCCGCTGTTGACTCGGCGAACCCCGGTTCTTCTGCAGCTCTCCGGTGCCTTCTTCTTCAGCGCTGGCTGCCTGCTATGTTTGTGTGTTAGCTCGATTTCAAACAGGCAGCCGGCGCGGTCTTCTGTGACGTCAGGGTCTTCTGGTCTTCTGTTCTTCCGATGTTGCCTCGTCGCCTGTTGTCGCTGTAATGATGGAAGCGCGCCTTGCATCCCATTTATATAGGCATCACCGTCCCATCATGCTCCGGCAGGTACCCACGTGGTGGGTGCACGTGGGTAGGCACCCACCACGTGGGTACCTACCGGAGCATGATGGGACGGTGATGCCTATATAAATGGGATGCAAGGCGCGCTTCCATCATTACAGCGACAACAGGCGACGAGGCAACATCGGAAGACCAGAAGACCCTGGCGTCACAGAAGACCGCGCCGGCTGCCTGTTTGAAATCGAGCTAACACACAAACATAGCAGGCAGCCAGCGCTGAAGAAGAAGGCACCGGAGAGCTGCAGAAGAACCGGGGTTCGCCGAGTCAACAGCGGAAGAGGGGAGAAGATGGAAGAAGCCCCCCGGAGTCCGGAGAAGCCCCCCCCCCGGAGAGCGGAAGAAGAAACCCCCCCCGGAGAGCGGAGAAGACCCCCGGAGAGTGGAAGAAGAAGCCCCCCCTGGTAATTGAGCTAATAACGAAGACAGGGGGGGCGTCCGGAGCAGAATAATAAAATATTTTAAAAAGCCTTGTGTTGTGTGTTTATTAACTTTTACTTTTTGCCTCCAGGTGAATGGATAGGGGTACGATGTACCCCATATCCATTCACTTAGGGTGGGGGGCCGGTATCTGGGGGCCCCCTTATTAAAGGGGACTCCCAGATTCCGATAAGCCTCCGCCCGCAGACCCCGACAACCAATGACAAGGGTTGTCGGGAAGAGGTCCTGTCCTCATCAACATGGGGACAGGGTGCTCTGGGGTGGGGGGGCCCGCAGTGCGCCCCCCTGCCCCAGAGCACCCAACCCCCCCATGTTGAGGGCACGCGGCCTGGCACGGCTCAGGAGGGGGGGGGCGCTCGCTCGTCCCCACTCCCTTCCTGGCCGGCCGGGTAGCGTGCTTTGGATACGGGTCTGGTATGGATTGTAGGGGGACCCCCTACGTCAATTTTTCGGCGTGGGGGGGTCTCCTTACAACCCATGCCAGACCTAAGGGCCTGGTATGCTCCTGGGGGGTGAACCCATGCCGGTTTTTTCTTTGAAAATTGGCATGGAGTTCTCCCTCAGGAATGCATGCCGCTGTCATTTTTTTTTTTCCCCGACGCAACTTTAAGCCGTCGCGATCCTCAAAACTCGGCGTAACGTAACTTCGCGCATGCGCAGTACGGCCGACGCGGGAGCGCGCCTCATTTAAATGGGACTCGCCCCATTTGAATAGGAACGCCTTGCGCCGGCGGAATTTTAGTTACACAGCCTGAAATTTCTAGATAAGTGCTTTGTGGATCAGGCACTTAGGTAGAAACTTTAAGGCAGTGTAACTTAAATTGGATTTTTTAAGTTACGTCAGGTTTTTGTGGATCTGGCCCATAGACCCAGATTCTCAAAGGAGATACGCCGTCGTATCTCTGAGTCTGAGCGGTCGTATCTATGCGCCTGATTCTTAGAATCAGTTACGCATAGATTTCTATTAGATCCGACCGGCGTAAGTCTCTTACGCCGTCGGATCTTAACTGCATATTTACGCTGGCCGCTAGGGGCGTGTACGCTGATTTACGCCTAGAAACATGTAAATCAGCTAGATACGCGAATTTACGAACCTACGCCCGACGCAGTACAGATACGCCGTTTACGTTAGGCTTTTCCCGTAAAGTTACCCCTGCTATATGGTGGCGTACATGCGGCGTACCAATGTTAAGTATGGACGTCGTTGCCGCGTCAAATTTTGAAAAATTTACGTTGTTTGCGTAAGTCGTCCGTGAATGGGGCTGGACGTCATTTACGTTCACGTCGAACGTAAATGCGGCGTACTTTGGAGCAATGCACACTGGGATATTCCACGGACGGCGCATGCGCCGTTCGTGAAAAACGTCAATCACGTCGGGTCACAAGTTATTTACATAAAACACGCCCCCCTGTTCCACATTTGAATTAGGCGGGCTTACGCCAGCCTATTTACGCTATGCCGCCACAACTTACGAAGCAAGTGCTTTGAGAATACTGCACTTGCCCGTCTAAGTTGCGGAGGCGTAGCGTAAATAGGATACGCTACGCCGGAACAAAGATACACTCTTCTACGAGAATCTGGCCCAATGGCGCGACCAAACAGTGGCCCGAATTCAGATACATTGGTGTATCTATCCGTGTGGCGTAACGTATCTCAGATACGTTACGCCGCCGTAAATTAGGGCGCAAGTTCCGTATTCAGAAAGAACTTGCGCCCTTAGTTACGGCGGCGTAGCGTCTGTGGTCCGGCGTAAGCCCGCCTAATTCAAATGTGGATGATGTGGGTGTGTTTTATTTCAATTCACTGTGACCCCAAGTATTTTACGTATTTTACGAACGGCGCATGCGCCATTCATGAAAAAATCCCAGTGCGCGTGCTTGAAATTACGCCTCAAGTCTCCATTGCTTTAGACGTGAACGTAACTTACGTACAGCCCTATTCGCAAACAACATACGCAAACGACGTAAACTTTTCAAAACTCGACACGGGAACGACGTCCATACTTAACATAGGATACCCCTCATATAGCAGGGGTAACTTTACGCCGGAAAACGCCTAACGTAAACGACGTAAAAAATGCGCTGTACGTTTCTAAATCGGCATATCTACCTAATTAGCATATTCATCGCGTAAATATACGGAAGCGCCACCTAGCGGCCAGCGTAAATATGCAGCCTAAGATACGACGGTGTAAGACATTTACGCCAGTTGGATCTTAGGGAAATTCTGGCGTATCTAGCTTTCTGAATACAGAAAGAAGATACGCCGGCGCTTCGTAGCACTTACGCAGCGTATCAATAGATACGCCGGCGTAAAGGCTATCTGAATCCGGTCCAGTGACGGCATCTGATAGGAAGCAGTTTGGCTGATAATATTTCTTTTGCTCCGTCAATATTTAAGTTGGCTTTTGTTGAGTTGGGTGGCGCTGACATGGCCGCCCATGGCTCGAGCTGCCTATGGCTGGCTCATGCTGAGCTGCCTGAAGCTCGCCAGAAGGAAGATGGGCTTCACCCTCAAGGCAAACAGCTAAATACACAACTGAAATGTGTGAAAATACATATCTGTGTTGTGTTGATGGACAGATTTGTGAATGTATTTAGCCATTGATGTGATCTAGGCAGGACAGCCCATTCAGTGACCTCACAGTCACCAACCCGCATTCAGCCTGCTGATTGGCCGGCGAAGCCTCATCACTGCAGTGACTATTTCATGAGTATTTGTGGAGACACACTGTCCACTGTATACACTGATCTAGTTGTAAAAGCTTGTCCCAACCCAGCATGGGTGTGTTAGCAGCAATAAGGATTGAGTACAAAGCTGCTTTTGTGTTAGTGATTAGGAACTTAGGTGAGGATCAGTGAGGATTTGCAATCACCAATGTATTATGATCTTAAACACAGATACCACTCCTTCATCAGATTCCTTTACACTGGCAGCCTGCAATGAAGTATTTATTGCTCGTAATTATCACTTTGAATTGTGTAACTTTATTATTGATGTACTTTGTATAGCACTCTGCACTACACTGTGGTTCTCTCCATTGCTTGCAATGCGATGGGTGCGCATGTATGTGTCTTCAATGGGTGCGCATGCATGAGTCTTCAATGGGTGCGCATGTATGTGTCTTCAATGGGTGCGCATGTATGTGTCTTCAATGGGTGCGCATGTATGTGTCTTTAATGGGTGCGCATGTATGTGTCTTCAATGGGTGCGCATGCATGTGTCTTCAATGGGTGCGCATGTATGTGTCTTCAATGGGTGTGCATGTATGTGTCTTCAATGGTTGTGCATGTATGTGTCTTCTTCAATGGGTGTGCATGTATGTGTCTCCAATGGGTGCGCATGTATGTGTCTTCAATGGGTGCGCATGTATGTGTCTTCAATGGGTGCGCATGTATGTGTCTTCAATGGGTGCGCATGTATGTGTCTTCAATGGGTGCGCATGTATGTGTCTTCAATAGGTGCGCATGTATGTGTCTTCAATGGGTGCGCATGTATGTGTCTTCAATGGGTGCGCATGTATGTGTCTTCAATAGGTGTGCATGTATGTGTCTTCAATAGGTGTGCATGTATGTGTCTTCAATGGGTGCGCATGTATGTGTCTTCAATAGGTGTGCATGTATGTGTCTTCAATGGGTGTGCACGTATGTGTCTTCAATGGGTGTGCATGTATGTGTCTTCAATGGGTGCGCATGTATGTGTCTTCAATGGGTGCGCATGTATGTGTCTTCTTCAATGGGTGCGCATGTATGTGTCTTCAATGGGTGCGCATGTATGTGTCTTCAATGGGTGCGCATGTATGTGTCTTCAATGGGTGCGCATGTATGTGTCTTCAATGGGTGCGCATGTATGTGTCTTCAATAGGTGTGCATGTATGTGTCTTCAATGGGTGTGCACGTATGTGTCTTCAATGGGTGTGCATGTATGTGTCTTCAATGGGTGCGCATGTATGTGTCTTCAATGGGTGCGCATGTATGTGTCTTCAATGGGTGCGCATGCATGTGTCTTCAATGGGTGTGCATGTATGTGTCTTCAATGGTTGTGCATGTATGTGTCTTCTTCAATGGGTGTGCATGTATGTGTCTCCAATGGGTGCGCATGTATGTGTCTTCAATGGGTGCGCATGTATGTGTCTTCAATGGGTGCGCATGTATGTGTCTTCAATGGGTGCGCATGTATGTGTCTTCAATGGGTGCGCATGTATGTGTCTTCAATAGGTGCGCATGTATGTGTCTTCAATGGGTGCGCATGTATGTGTATTCATTAGGTGCGCATGTATGTGTCTTCAATGGGTGCGCATGTATGTGTCTTCAATGGGTGCGCATGTATGTGTCTTCAATAGGTGTGCATGTATGTGTCTTCAATGGGTGCGCATGTATGTGTCTTCAATAGGTGTGCATGTATGTGTCTTCAATGGGTGTGCACGTATGTGTCTTCAATGGGTGTGCATGTATGTGTCTTCAATGGGTGCGCATGTATGTGTCTTCAATGGGTGCGCATGTATGTGTCTTCAATGGGTGTGCATGTATGTGTCTTCAATGGGTGTGCATGCATGTGTCTTCAATGGGTGCGCATGCATGTGTCTTCAATGGGTGCGCATGTATGTGTCTTCAATGGGTGCGCATGTATGTGTCTTCAATGGGTGCGCATGCATGTGTCTTCAATGGGTGCGCATGTATGTGTCTTCAATGGGTGTGCATGCATGTGTCTTCAATGGGTGCGCATGTATGTGTCTTCAATGGGTGTGCATGTATGTGTTTTCAATGGGTGCGCATGTATGTGTCTTCAATGGGTGCGCATGTATGTGTCTTCAATGGGTGCGCAGGTATGTGTCTCTTTAATGGGTGTCCATGTATGTGTCTTCTGATTACATTTTTGTAAGGAAAAATAAAAATACTGGCCCGGATTCAGATACAATTGTGTATCTATCGGCGGGCGTAACGTATCTCAGATGCGTTGCGCCGCCGTAACTTAGGGCGCAAGTTCAGTATTCAGAAAAAACTTGCGCCCTAAGTTAAGGCGACGTAGCGTATGTGGTCCGGTGTAAGCCCGCAGAATTTTAAATTCACCATGCAGTGGGCGTGTTGTATGGTAATGAAGGCTGACCCCACGTAAATTAAGTTTTTGGCTAACGGTGCATGCGCCGTCCGTGAACGTATCCCAGTGCGCATGCTCCAAATTAACCCGCAAAAAGCCAATGCTTTCGACGTGAACGTAAATTACGCCCAGCCCTATTCGCGAACGACTTACGCAAAGGACGTAATCGACGGAACCAACGTCCATACTTAACATAGGATACGCCTCATATAGCAGGGGTAACTTTACGCCGGAAAAAGCCTAACGTAAACGACGTAAAAAAATGCGCCGGGCGGACGTACGTTTCTGAATCGGCGTATCTACCTAATTTGCATATTCCTTGCGTAAATCTACAGAAGCGCCACCTAGCGGCCAGCGTAAATATGCAGCCTTAGATACGACGGTGTAAGAGACTTACGCCGGTCGGATCTTAGGGAAATCTATGCGTAACTGATTCTACGAATCAGGCGCATAGATACGACCCCGCACACTCAGAGTTACGACGGCGTATCCGGAGATACGCTGTCGTAACTCCTATCTGAATCCAGGCCACTGTGTTTGTGGTAAATAAAACAAAAGGCTGCTGAACACTATACCTCTGATACCAGGCACATACACTACATTATCAAAAATATTGGGATGCCTGCCTTTACACGCACATGAACTTTAATGGCCATCCCAGTCTTAGTCCGTAGGGTTCAATACTGAGTTGGCCCACCCTTTGCAGCTATAACAGCTTCAACTCTTCGGAGAAGGCTGTCCACAAGGTTTAGGAGTGTGTCTATGGGAATGTTTGACCATTCTGCCAGAAGTGCAGTTGTGAGGTCAGGCACTGATATTGGTTATGAAGGTCTGCACTCTAATTCATCCCAAAGATGCTCTATTGGGTTCAGGCCAAGACTCTGTGCAGGCCAGTAAAGTTCCTCCACTCCAAACTCGCTCATCCATGTCTTTATGGACCTTGCTTTGTGCACTGGTCAGTGGCGTTGCTAGGGGGTGGCTTCTGGGGCTATACCCCCGAATCTGGGGTCCATAGCCCCGAGTCTCTCAGAGATGGCCTCTCTGTAGCCAGGCCACAAGTGCACCACTGTTCCACTTCCACTGTGCAGCCGCGGGCAGCAGCGAGATGACATCATCACTCACTGCCCATCCTCTCTCTGGTGTCCCTGATGTAAGGAGCGGTTCTCTGGGGACCCTGATGTAAGGGGGGCTCTCTGGGGACTCTGATGTAAGCGGGGGTGCTTTCTGGGGACTCTGATGTAAGTGGGGGAGGCTTTCTGGGGACCCTGATGTAAGTGGGGGGGCTTTCTGGGGACCCAGATGTAAGTGGGGCTCTCTGGGGACCCTGGTGTAATGATAATATATATATACACACATGTATATTAGTTGCATGTGTATGTCTGCCCAAGTGTATGACTTTCTTTACTTCGCTGCTATGGGCTCTAGCCCCAGATCTTTTGTAAACCTAGCCACGGCCCTGGCACTGGTGCACATTCATGTTGGAACAGAAAGGGGCCATCTCCAAACTGTTCCCACAAAGTTGGAAGCATGAAATTGTCCAAAATCTTGGTATGCTGACATGGACATGAAGGAAAGGTGAGTATGTGGGGGTGGGGGCATTAACCCCCCTGGCGGTATTCCCGAGTCTGACTCGTTACGTTCTCAATTAAGGTAAATGTTTCTATCTCGAAAATCCCATATTCCATATGTTTATCACATATGTAAAATGTATAGAAACCTCTAGCAAAAAAGTGATCAAGACCCAGCAGTCTTAAGGCCCGTACACACGATACGAAAATTGGATGGAAACATTTGTATGACAAGCTGCCTGCCGATTTTCGGATTGTTAGTATGGTGCTTTCAACAGCCAACTATAAAAAATTTCCGATTTTCATTTCATTAGTACGGTTTTCGTACGAAAAAAATCTTAAGAGCAAGACTACGTATGCTCAGAAACGAAAGAATACTGTATTTTCCGGCGTATAAGACGACTTTCTGGATGCATCCAAAGTCGGGGGTCGTCTTATACGCCGGGTACAGTCTCAGTACTCACTTTTTTCCCCCAGCGCTGACAGTCTAACATGCTGCGATCGCGAGCGTGTATTGATTTCAAAGCCGCGCCTTCACTGCAGAGTGTTCTGTGATAGGAGGAACAAAAATCTTCCCAGCAGCGCCTCTGTTCTTTGTTCCTCCTATCACAGATGCCTTCTCATCCTCGGACGAGATGAGAAGACGTCCGTGATAGGTGGAACACATAACAGAGGCGCTGCTGGGAAGATTTTTGTTCCTCCTATCACAGAACACTGCAGTGAAGGCGCGGCTTTGAAATCAATACACGCTCGCGATCGCAGCATGTTAGACTGTCAGCGCTGGGGAAAAAAAGTGAGTGTTATTGCACTGGGGGGGGCAACAAGTTCAGGCACAGTGGGGGCAAGTGATGGCAATGTGGGGGCATGTAATGGCACAATGGTAATGTGGGGGCATGTAATGGCACAGTGGCAATGTGGGGGCATGTAATGGCACAGTGGCAATGTGGGGGCATGTAATGGCACAGTGGCAATGTGGGGGCATGTAATGGCACAGTGGCAATGTGGGGGCATGTAATGGCACAGTGGCAATGTGGGGGCATGTAATGGCACAATGGTAATGTGGGGGCATGTACTGGCACAGTCTGGGCATGTAATGTAATGGCACAGTGAGGAATGTAATGGCACAGTGAGATTTGAAAAAGCCTGTTTCTGTCAGCGGTTCTGGCTCCCCCTCAGCTTCCAGAAAGACTAGTAAGAAGGGGGTAGTCTTATACAGTGAGTATATCCCAAAATCAAAATTTTTCCTGGAAAATTAGGGGGTCGTCTTATACGCCGAGTCGTCTTATACGCCGGAAAATACGGTACATACAAAACTATTCAACATGTTACGTCACTTCTGGTGTTGTATTCTGTCGTTCGAAAAAATTTGTATTTTGAGTAACCTCTTAACTTTCCACATGAGATTAGCATGCCACAAAAAACGGACGTTCGGTCGTCCGAAAATCTAAGTGTGTGTACGAGGCTTTAGAAATAGACACAGAGCCATCCGTCCATGTGACTGCAGACTTCTGGGTGTGTGACCTGTTTTGACTGAATGGCATCTACAGATTCCAATGCCAAAAATACTCTGGGAGAGACAATATCCAAAGCCTGGAGCTTGCTGTTCTGGATGGTGAATGAGGATTCCTTCGAAATTCCTGATTCCTATTCCTGTTTTCACCCGAGAGCAATGACTTCTAAGTGCACTTTGCTGCCTGCAAGTGAGCTAGGGAAGACTGATCAGAGTCTTGGGTCTAGATCAGCGGCGGTCCGTCCATAGAGGGCGCTGGAGCGCCATCCCTTCTGACTCCGCACTGCCACTGAAAAAAAAAACATACATTGCATGAATGTATGTTTTTATTGCCAGCTGCCGCTGGTCTATTCAAGGTGGCTGGACATTGAGTGCCGACCACCTGAATAACGTCAGCTGGTTGGCTGTACGGAAGTGCCTATCATAGCCAGCGGCTCTGATAGGCTTTCCGTGTACAGCCCTCGTCTCCCGGATGTCTTATCCAGGGAACGTACAGGGTGCGGATAAGACTGACGGCTGTCTCAGCCAATCAGGTTCACCGATTCTGGTTATCGGTAACCTGATTGGCTGAAGCGTCACCAAGGCAGGAGAAGAAGACATCGAGGGACGTCGAAGGATTAAGGTAAGTGCATTTTACAGGGCACAGTGGCGACAATGGGCACAGAGGCTACAGGGCACAGTGGCATCAATGGGCACAGTAGTGACAATGGGCACAGTGGCAACAATTAAAGGGCACAGTGACATGCACAGTGGCAATAATGGGCACAATAGTGACAATGGGCACAGTGGCATCAATGGGCACAGTAGTGACAATGGGCACAGTGGCGACAATTAAAGGGCACAGTGGTGACAATTGGCACAGTGGTGACAATTGAGGGGCACAGTGGCTGCGTTTGATGGCATGGCACAGTGGTGACAATTGATGGCACATGGGCTGTGTTTGATGGCATGGCACAGTGACTGCGTTTGATGGCATGGCACAGCGACTGCGTTTGATGGCATGGCACAGTGACTGCATTTGATGGCATGGCACAGTGGTGCGAATTAATGGCATAGTGACTGCATTTGATGGCATGGCACAGTGGTGACAATTGATGCCACAGTGGCTGCATTTGATGGGCACAGTGAGGCTGCAATTTTTTCTTTTTTACGTTTGCGCCCCCCCAAAAATTTTGAGCACCAGCCACCACTGGTCTAAACTTATTTCAGAGATTCATGCCTCGTACACACGATCAGTTTTCCCGACAGGAAAACTGTGAGGAGAGCTTTTGGCCGGGAATCCCAGCCGTGTGTATGCTCCTTGCATTTTTCGGCTGGAAAACTGCCCAAAAACCGCCGGACAAAAAAAGAGAATAAGTTCTCTTTTTTCCCACCAGAAAAACCGGCGGACTTTTGTCTGGCAGTTTTTGGTAGTTTTCCTACGGGAAAAAAACTGCGATGGAGCATATACATGGCCAGGATTCCCGGCCAAAGCTCCATCGCAGTTTTCCTGTAAGGAAAACCGGCCATGTGTAGGGGGAAAAACTGACTGAGCAGATTCTCGGCTTTCCCCTCTGGACTTTTCCCGTCGGAAATCCCGCACGTGTGTGTACGGGGCATTAGATGTATCTGAATTTCCCAATCACAATAGTAACAAATTTCAACGTATACAAAATAAATGATATATTTTTTTTAATTAGAATTTGAAAACGATTTCAAATTCGAATTCGGAAATGAATTTGAAAATGTATTTGAATTTGAAATGGAATAATATTGTAAAGATACCATAGGGTCCCCAACCACTGGGTCGTGACCTCTCTGCAGCCAGGCCGCAAGTGCGACGGGCGGTTTGAGAGAGCCGGCAAGGTGGCATGAGAGAGCTGGCAGGCAAGCGGCATGAGACAGCAAACGGGTGGGCGGGCAGACAAGAGAGCAGAGAGATGACATCATCCCTCACCTCCCGCCCTGCATCACCACAGTTCCACCCTGCAGCCGTGGGCAGAAGAGGGATTACATCATCTCTTACTGCCCGCCCTCACTCTGGGACCCAGTCAATGCACATGTGCTGAAAAGCAGGGGAGAGAAGCCAAATTAAAGCTCTATTTGTGGGGAAAAATGTATAAACATTTCGTTTGGGTACAGTGTTTCATGACTGCGCAATTGTAATTCAAATTGCAACAGTGCTGAAAGCAGAAAATTGGTCTGGGCAGGAAGGGGGGAAAGTGCCCTGTATCTGTATGCTGCTCTTTTTAAAAACAAAAAAGCTGGCAATAATAGCTAGCAATTTTTTACTTTTTTTGTTTGTAATTGTCAATGTTAAAAAAAAAAAAAATCACTGGCTGTATGGAATTTAAAAAACAAATTGCAATCCAAAAAGTTTTTTAATACATGTTCCCCAGGACAGTGTCCATAACCCCCCCCATACAAATTTCTGACACCCCTTTGCATGTTATGCCGCGTACACACGATTTTAATGTCATTGAAAAAAACTATGGGCCTAATCCTCAAAAACCCGGCGCAACGTAACTTTTTCCATTTAAGTTACACCGCCGCAAAATCTCTAACTAAGTGCCCGATCCACAAAGCACTTACCTAGAAATTTTGAGCGGTGTAACTTAAATCCGGCCGGCGAAAGGCGTTCCTCTTCTCCAGGGGGCGATTCCCATTTAAATGAGGCGCGCTCCCGCGCCGGCCGTACTGCGCATGCTCGTGACGTCATTTTCCCGACGTGCATAGCGCGTAATTTCGCGCTATGCACGTCGGGAAAATGACGTCACGAGCATGCGCAGTTTACACCTTGTAAAAGCAGCCCTAATTTTGCGTTTGCAAAATAAAACTTACGGAGAAAAAACAAAGCTGAAAAGCTTTGTGGATCTCCGTAAGTCCTAATTTGCATACCCGAGGCGGCATTTCGACGCGAAATGCCCCCAGCGGCGGATGCGGTACTGCATCCTAAGATCCGACAGTGTAATTCAATTACACATGTCGGATCTTCGTCCTAACTATGGGAAACTGATTCTGTGGATCAGTTCCATAGTTAGGACCAGGGATACGATGGAGTAACAGCAGTTACTCTGTCGTATCTCTTTTGAGGATTTGGCCCTATGTTTTTCTCGACCTGATTCTTGTCAAGCCTGCCTTGCATACACACGATCGTGAAAGAAAAAATGCTCGAGCAAAGAGCGGTGACGTACAACACGTACGACGGCACTATAAAGGGAAAGTTCCATTCGGACGGCGCCACCCTTTGGGCTGCTTTTGCTGATTTCGTGTTAGTAAAAGTTTGGTGAGAGACGATTCGCGCTTTTCAGTCTGTTACAGCGCGACGAATGTGCTATCTCCATTACAAACACTAGTTTTACCAGAACGTCTCATAACTTGCTTCTGAGCATGCACGTTTTTTCCTGTTGTTAAAGCCTACACACGACCGCTTTTCATGTGAAAAATGACAACACGAAAAAAAAATAGAGCATGTTCTAAATTTTTAATGCCCATTTTCACGTCAAGAAAAATGCTCTGGAGCCCACACACAATCGTTTTTAATTACCAATTAAAAAAATCGCATTTTTCTCGTCATGAAAAACGGTCGTGTGTACGTGGCATTAGCCTAGAAAAGTGGCATTTTTAATGTGACAGATTTGGCTCCCACTGCATCTGGTTTGAGTTCAGCATCCGAACTTCTTTGAAGTTGGGTGAACCTCTGCCCAGGGCTGTTTGGTTCATCACTACCCACCATCCCAATCAGCTTTCATGGCCTAAACTTGCTTAGGGTTATACATATCAAACCCCCATTCCCCTGTGACGGCACTCAGGCCTGGTGATAAGCCATCTTGTTTTTTTTATCTCCGATGGCAGATGAGGACAGCAAAAAAGCGTGAAGTACTCAGCCGTGCATGCTACCAAGCCAAGCTGTAATTTTGCCTAATTTAGGCAAAACACAGGTTCACCTTAGGCAAAAGCTTTTCATAATTGACTCCTGAAATGGGACACATAGAACGTACAAGATTTGCCTCTCTGACTTGTATAGCTGATTTTTTGCATACCTAGTCTCATCCTAACTAGAACAGACAGTTTCCATAGCCATCATATGGAATGAATAGGTTTTGTTTTGTAAATTCTAAATATCCTCTTGATATGGTTTTGGTGGAACTTATGTTGCAAATTCAGCTACTGCACATCCCGTGATCTCAGGTTGAGGGCAATAAAAGCAAATCTCATGCAAAGCATACAATTAATTAACGGATCTAAAAATAGCAACAAAACAATTTACCCGTCTACAACTTTTTTTCTGTTTTAACAGTTTTTCTGAATTTCATAAAACATTTTTACAAGAATTTGACTTAGTCTTTAATTTATGATACTTCATTAGCACAATGGCAGAATGGTATAAGTATATTTAGCAAGGCGTCATAATCAGTCATTAGATCATTTTTAGCTTCAGCAGGTAGGGTCCAAGTCTCAGTGCAGCAGATGGTTGCCCAAGCAGTAGAAGTGAGGCCAATGTAGACTAGTGGATGTGCCCTAGATCCAGAATCCCATCTTGAACACTAATTTTTCCAATTTAATAATAATGGCAATCATTATCTTGCCCTAAGTCTAAGTCTCAGTGCAGTGGCTGGTTGCCCAAGCAGTAGAAGTGAGGCCAATGTAGACTAGTGGATGTGCCCTAGATCCCGAATCCCATCCTGAACACTAATTTTTTCAATACCGTAAGAGTGGTAATCATTATCTATCCCTAAGTCCATGTCTCAGTGCAGTGACTGGTTGCCCAAGCAGTAGAAGTGAGGCCAATGTAGACTAGTGGATGTGCCCTAGACCCAGAATCCCATCTTGAACACTCATTTTTCAAATACCATAAGAGTGGTAATCATTATCTATCCCTAAGTCCATGTCTCAGTGCAGCGACTGGTTGCCCAAGCAGTAGAAGTAAGGCCAATGTAGACTAGTGGATTTCCCTAGATCCGGAATCTCACCCTGAACACTCATTTTTCCAATTCCATAAGAGTGACAATCATTATCTTGCCCTAAGTCCAAGTCTCAGTGCAGCAGCTGTTTGCCCAAGCAGTAGAAGTGGGGCCAATGTAGACTAGGGGATGTGCCCTAGATCCGGAATCCCATCCTGAACACTCATTTTTCCAATTCCATAAGAGTGACAATCATTATCTTGCCCTAAGTCCAAGTCTCAGTGCAGTGGCTTTTTGCCCAAGCAGTATAAGTGAGGCCAATGTAGACTAGTGGATGTCAATGGCAATCATTATCTATCCTTAAAAAAAGAAAAGAAAGGGCAGGTAGCTTCAAATGAAAGAGGCAGTATTAGTGAAAGTAGGAATTAAAAAATAAAGAAAGAAAAAAAGGGGGAAATCAGCTCTCTTCTTGGCCCAGGACCCATGCAATCCTTATCCTCCAATTCAAATAGGGGACAGTATATAATGCACCCATGGGTTCCAGACTCTCTCAAACCTCTCCTGATTGCCATACATTTTTAAAAAAAATATTAACCTGATATAGACAGTGTATTTATAAAAACAAAATCTTGAGCCAACATTCATTGACCATCAATTATTCCTCATTTTATAAAGTTTTTTTTAATCCACTTTATTTGTATTTATTTTTTCTTATTTCATACATAAATATGCCTATTCGGCATCCATTGCATTTCAATTGACATACATTGTACAACATTTTTACATTCCTATAATATTCCAATATACGTCTCTATATTTTTATGGACCAGTTTATATTAAACCCAGAGAAGCCTCCAAATTCTCCTATTATCCCCATTGCTGTTCGCAACGATGCTGCCGTGTCACCTAAATATATAAGTACCGTATTTATCGGCGTATACCGCTCACTTTTTTGTCCTGAAAATCAGGGCAAAATCGTGGGTGCGCGGTATACGCCGATACCCGCTTTCCCGCGCCGAGTTTGAATACTGCGCCGACATATACTGAGCGCAGTACACTCGGGTATAGTCGGGCAGTCTCGGCTCCTTCCACGCTCACGTCCTGGACGTACAGGACGTCAGCGCGAGAGTTGCCGAGCCTGTCCGACAATACACGAGTGTACTGCGCTCTGTATATGTCGGCGCAGTATTCAAACTCGGCGCGGGAAACGAGCGGGGAGGATGCGAGGACGCCGCAGAAGGACGCCGGACCCGACGAAGATGACACCCGAAGCCGAAGACGGACGTTGGACCCGACGAAGAGGACACCCGAAGCCGCAGAAGGACGCCGGACCCGACGAAGAGGACACCCGAAGCCGCAGACGGACGCCGGACCCGACGAGGCCGCCGAGCAAGACACCAAAACTGCAAGTACAAAAAAAACTTTTTTTCCACAGGATTCGGGGCAACTTTAGGGGTGCGCGGTATACGCAGGAGCGCGTTATACCGCTATAAATACGGTATATCATCTGCATATAAGGAGATTTTTTCTTCCCTCTGGCCCCTGCAAAACCCAACCACCTCCGATGTACTTCTAAGCAGTATCCTAACGGCTCGACTGCCAGGGCGAACAGCAGTGGGGACAACGGGCATCCCTGCCGGGTACCTCTGTGTAACTCAAATGGGAGGGAAAGGTTATTATTAACTCGTCTAGCTCTAGGTTTGGAGTAAAGCACCTTTACCCATGTTATAAACCTGTCTCCCAATCCGAACCTAGTTAATATTTCCAGGAGGTAGGGCCACTCCACACTATCGAACGCTTTGGTGTTGCGCAGCCCCTTCCAGAGCTTCCTTCAGTTCTGCCAGTGTGATAGGGAGATTTAACATCTCCCTATCCTCCTCCGCCAGTTGGGGGATTGGGCAGCCTTGAAGAAACGAGGCCATCTCCGAATCTACAGTCTTGGTTCTGGAGGAATATAACTCCTTATGAAACTCATAGAAATCATCTAAAATGTCAGAGCTAAGAGTGTGCGTCTCCCCGGACTCCACTCTTATAGCCAAAATGTTCGATAAAACCCTTTGCTCCCTGGCTACAAGTGCTAGGATGTGTCCCGTATTTTCCCCTTCCTCAAAGTAGCTCTGTTGGTGAAAGAATCTCCTCTTCTCCGCTGCCATCAACAGTACCGAGTTATACAAAGATTGCGCCTCAACCCAGGAATCCTGATTACTCTGAGAGGGGTCTACTACCAGCGCTTGTTCTCTGGTTTTCATTTCATCCCAGGCTTTATCCTCCCATTCCCTAGAGTGGGTCTTGATGCCCGATATTTCCCTAATCAGGCACCCCCTCAAAAATGCTTTTAATGTATCCCATACCACCCCTGCACTAGCAGTACCCCTATTAAGTTGCCAATACTCCTGTAGCAAGCCTACCGTCCGGTCTGGGGATGGGAGTAAGGTCAACCAAAGTGGGTTTACTTTCCACAATGGGCGGCCCGTTGCAACGGTAGCATCCAGTCTAACCCAAAATGGAGAGTGATCCGACAATAATCTTGGCTCATAGGCCGAGTCCCTTACCCTTTGCATTAATGTTTCATTTCCCAGGCCCAGGTCTATTCGAGAGAGTCCGCCATGCGAGGCCGAATGACAGGAGTAACATCTCTCGTCACCATGTCTCTCCCTCCACACATCACGGAGTCCCACTTCTGAAAGCAACAAAGCAAACGTAGTTTTACCAACCATCTGTCCTGTCGCCTTAGGTATTAAAGACATTCTATCCAGTCCCCGATCCAGAATATTGTTAAAATCCCCCAATGCTAGCACAGGGGTATCTGGGTATGAAGCCATAAATTGCGCCAGCCTTCTCAGGGGAACCGCAGAAAACGGGGGGGGGGGGGACATAAATTGCAGCAATAATACATGTTAACTTATTAAGTTTGCATAACAGGAAAACGTATCTGCCTTCTTCGTCCACCTGTTGTTGGATACATTCAAACAGAGCATTTGCAGACACCATTACGCTGACCCCCCTAGAATAGGAAGAATATGTAGAATGGTACTGCCTCGAATATTTACGTGAGCTCAGCCGGTGGATAGTGTCAGGCCGCAGATGCGTTTCCTGTAAGCATATTATCTGAGGCTGCAGCCTATCAAAATATCTAAACATTGCGTACAAGATTTGCCTCTGACTTGTATAGCTGATTTTTTGCATATCTAGTCTCATCCTAACTAGAACAGACAGTTTCCATAGCCATCATATGGAATGAATATGTTTTGTTTTGTAAATTCTAAATATCCTCTTGATATGGTTTTGGTGGCACTTATGTTGCAAATTCAGCTACTGCACATCCCGTGATCTCAGGTTGAGGGCAATAAAAGCAAATCTCATGCAAAGCATAAAATTAATTAACGTATCTAAAAATAGCAACAAACAATTTACCCGTCTACAACTTTTTTTCTGTTTTAACAGTTTTTCTGAATTTCATAAAACATTTTTACAAGAATTTGACTTAGTCTTTAATTTATGATACTTCATTAGCACAATGGCAGAATGGTATAAGTATATTTAGCAAGGCGTCATAATCAGTCATTAGATCATTTTTAGCTTCAGCAGGTAGGGTCCAAGTCTCAGTGCAGTGGCTGGTTGCCCAAGCAGTAGAAGTGAGGCCAATGTAGACTAGGGGATGTGCCCTAGATCCGGAATCTCACCCTGAACACTCATTTTTCCAATTCCATAAGAGTAACAATCTTTATCTTGCCCTAAGTCTAAGTCTCAGTGCAGTGACTGGTTGCCCAAGCAGTAGAAGTGGGGCCAATGTAGACTAGTGGATGTGCCCTAGATCCCGAATCCCATCCTGAACACTAATTTTTTCAATACCATAAGAGTGGTAATCATTATCTATCCCTAAGTCCATGTCTCAGTGCAGCGGCTGGTTGCCCAAGCAGTAGAAGTGAGGCCAATGTAGACTAGGGCAGGGATCAAAATTTCAAGTCCTGAGCTACTAGCCAGGCCTCAAGAGTTACTCGCCACCAGTTGCCCCACCTAATTCATACACTGCCCTGCGCCTAATAAACACGCCCTCGTAGATTATCTCATGGAATGACAATGTTTTATGCAGAATCAAGTTACAAAATTAAATATTACCAACAACAACTTTAACAAAATGGGACAGGGCACTGTGGGCAGACCAGAGGGACAGGGCACTGGGGGGCAGACCAGAGGGACAGGGCACTGGTGGCAGACCAGAGGGACAGGGTCTCTTCCACATTCTCTTGCTGTCTCCTCTGCAACTCCCATCCATCCTCTCTCTCTCTCCCATTCATCTCATCATCAGGAGCCTGTGTGTGCAGCTCCACGCTTGCATGTCCCCACTTCCCCCTTTTATTCAGGCTGGCAGAGAGGAGAGGAGCTGCAGCACAGCGGGAGGGAGTACAATCCAGCGCTAAGATCCACACAACTGCACAGCTATTGACACCATAGCACAGCGCACACTGACAGCGCACAGCACACATTGAGACCAGTCTGTTCACAGTGCTCAGGCTAAACTGTTGGACACTTACATAGAGCACAAGGAGAAGAAAACTGTACAAACTGGAAGGCTGCCGCTGTCATGTCAGGGCAACTTTCAGTGAGCGCTGCACCGGAGTGGTAATTTTTCCAATCCTCCACCTCACTCATTACTTTCTGCTCTCCAGCTACATTGGTCGGGGCCCGGGGGAGGGGGGCAGGCTCAGAGAGGTCATACTGTTGGGTCTCATGGCTTAATGAGAATTGTAAGGAGAGCACCTGTGTACTGCTCTGCCTGTGCGCGGCTCACCAGACTACTTTTCCCGAGCATGCACCTTTCCTCTTCGGCCGCCAATCTCATCGGGACTCTAAGTGTAGGCACAGATTGGAGGGAGATTGGTCATGCAGCCCTGTCATCACTCGCCCCCAGCTTAAATCCACTCGCCAAATGCTAGCAGGCGAGTGGAAATTTTGAGGGCTGGACTAGGGGATGTGCCCTAGATCCGGAATCCCATCCTGAACACTAATTTTTCCAATTCCATAAGAGTGACAATCATTATCTTGCCCTAAGTCCAAGTCTCAGTGCAGTGGCTGTTTGCCCAAACAGTAGAAATGGGGCCAATGTGGACTAGTGGATGTCAATGGCAATCATTATCTATCCTTAAAAAAGAAAAGAAAGGACAGGTAGCTTCAAATGAAAGAGGCAGTATTAGTGAAAGTAGGAATTAAAAAATAAAGAAAGAAAAAAAGGGGGAAATCAGCTCTCCTCTTGGCCCAGGACCCATGCAACCCTTATCCTTATCCGTGGACATATCCTAGTGTGCATGCTCCAAATTACGCCGCAAAGACTTATTGGTTTCGACGCGAACATAAATTACGCCCAGCCCCATTCACGGACGACTTACGCAAAAATTTGACGCGGTTCCGACGTCCATCCTTAACATTGGCTGCGCCATCTTTTTGGTGAAATAACTTTAGGCCTGAAAACGCCTTACATAAACGGCGTATCTTTACTGCGACGGGCAAGCGTACGTTCGTGAATAGGCGTATATCCGGCCGCTAGGGGCGTGTACGCTGATTTACGCCTAGAATGCGTAAATCAGCATACACGCCCCTATCGGCCAGCCTAAATAGACAGCTAAGATACGACGGTGCCCGTGGTCGTATCTTAGCTAGATTTAAGTGTGTCTCAATTTGAGAATACACTTAAATTTACGACGGCACAGATTCAGAGTTACGACGGCGTATCTACTGATACGCTGGCGTAACTCTCTCTGAATCTGGCTAAGTGTATTTATAAAAAAAAATCTTGAGCCAACATTCATTGACCATCAATCAATACTCAATTTATAAAGTAACTTGACTGGTACTGCAGTGGGTGAACACCAGCTTATGCAAACAAGGATTTTCTTCTGAAAACCCATTGACAGGGTGTTGAGTGTGCAGTGGATGAGTAGAATCGAGCATAGCGGGTCCTCCATTTACAGTTGAGCTCATAAGTTTACATACCCTGGCAGAAATTATGATTTGAATGATAACACAAAAACTTTTCTTTCCCTCATTGCCCATTCCTCTGCCAGGGTATGCAAATTTATGCGCACAACTGTATATCAATACTGAGTCACCAATAAAATCAATGGCGAGTCATAGATAAAATCAGCGGTTTGCCATTTAAAGGTAAATGTTTATTAGCAATCAGGACCTGGCAAAAGTAAAATTTGCCTAATATAAATATTGTAAATGTAGCTAGGACATGGATTTTTCTTGGAATTGTTGAAAAGCTAGATGTTAGACCAGTGGTTCTTAAAGTGGAAGTAAACCCTTCAATTTCATAGTTACAAAAACAGTTAACATTCCCGGCATGCCGGAAATGCTAGCTGTCACATTTGTTTGTGCTCTCAACCAAACTGCTAAACCATCCAATGGCTGGTTTCATAACAGGTCACATGTACAGCAGCATGGCAGGCAGTTGCAGATTAAACAGAGGTCAAGATGGGCACTTCCTTGGTTGAAAACGATAGGAGGGTTTATTTACACTTTAACCTTGTTGGAGGTACTGAACCCCACCAGTTTCATATGCGCATTCACCGAACCCTTCTTAATTGGAAAAATAAAATATGATTTTTTCAAATTCAAAACATAGGTATATATTTATACATAGGTGCACAAAATGAACAAAACCATTAAGAACAAAGAACAAAACCATGATTAAAACATCATTTTCACACAAAAACAAAAACATAATAATTAATATTTACTGCAAATGAGTGTAACTTCTGCTGTTGTCTTTCAGAGACCAGTTCAGAAATGCGCGGCTTTACCTTGGCAAGTGCCACTCTCATGTAATTTTCGCAACAAAGTCTGTTCCTTTTCTTATTTTTTTTTGCAGCACACTGGCGGCAATTGATGGGGCAAACTGGCAGCACACCGGTGGCAGTTGATGGGCACACTGGCAGCAATTGATGGGGCAAACTGGCAGCACACTGGCGGCAATTGATGGCACAGTGGCTGCGTGTGATGGGCACAGTGGCTGTGTGTGATGGGCACAGTGGCTGTGTTTGATGGGCACAGTGGCTGCGTGTGATGGGCACAGTGGCTGCGTGTGATGGGCACAGTGGCGACAATTGATGGCACAGAGGCTGCATGTGATGGCACAGTGGCGACAATTGATGGCACAGAGGCTGCATGTGATGGCATAGTGAGGCTGCAATTTATATATATATATATTTTTTTTGCTAGTCAGAGAAGGCTCATTTAAAATAACACAAACACATTTTTTTTATCTGCCATTTTATATTAATAAAGTGCTGGTCACCTCACCTCAGTCAGCCTCCTCCCCTCCCCCCCAATCCAGCCATTTAATTATATGGTCTTAACAGGTTCTACTTACTTTCAAACAAGTTCAGTAGTCTTTTTTAGCACACTGTCTGCTAGGTTCAAATTCCACTAGTCAGGCAGGCTCCTCGAGATGACCTCCGCCGGACCCCCGAGACTCACTCACCGAACCCCTGGGGTTCGATCGAACCCAGGTTAAGTACCACTGTGTTAGACAAATTAGAGTGCGTCTGTTTGGGGGAGAAACTGTCCCTGGATACATTGTGAAAGAGTCCTATATATACACTATTTTACCAAATGTAACACTCCTAAACCTTGTTGTCAGCCTTCCCAGAAGAGTTGAAGCTGTTATACACTATGGCCCAGATTCATAGAGATCGGCGTATCTCTGTGCGGGCGTAACGTATCTCATTTACGTTACGCCGCCGCAAGTTTTTCAGGCAAGTGCTTTATTCACAAAGCACTTGCGTGTAAAGTTGCGGCGGCGTAATGTAAATCAACCGGCGGAATTCAAATTCGGCGGGTAGGGGGCGTGTATCATTTAAATCAGTGGTCATCAACCCTGGCCTGCAGGGCCCACTAACAGGCCAGGTTTGCAAGATAACTGAAATACATCACAGCTGATATCATTTGCTCCTCAGTGATTGCAGTATTCTAGACTGCATCTCCCCAAGGTAATACATAAAACCTGGCCTGTTTAGTGGGCCCTGCAGGACAGGGTTGATGACCACTGATTTAAATGATGCGCGTCCCCGCGCCGAACGAACTACACATGCGCCGTCCCTAAAATAACCCAGCCTGCATTGCTCTAAATGACGTCACAAGGACGTCATTGGTTTTGACGTAGACGTAAATTACGTCCAGCACCATTCACGGACGACTTACGCAAACGACGTAATTTTTTACATTTTCTACGTGGGAACGACGCCCATACTTAACATTGACTGCGCCTCATAGACCCAGGGGCAACTTTACGCCGGGAAAAGCCTAATGTAAACGTCGTAACTTTACTGCGTCGGCTGCGCGTACGTTCGGGAATTTGTGTATCTAGCTAATTTGCATACTCGACGGGGAAATCGACGGAAGCGCCACCTAGCGGGCAAAAAAAAATGCAGTTAAGATCCGACGGCGTAAGAGACTCATGACTTAACTTCACAGTTCACACAAATACGTTTTAAATTCAAACTGAAGCACTGACATAAGTAATTTTTTCTTATTAAACTTTAAGAAAAACGTAGAAAGTTAGTTTAACTTTAATTATAAAACGTATCTAGTATATTGACTGTCAGTCACTTTATAGTAGGCATCACTTTAGCAAGACATGATCGCATTTTATTGACAATATACCCTGAAGAACTGAACAGTCTTTCGCACGGAACAGATGTTGCTGATACACAAAGAATTGTCTGCACAAAACTGCTTAGGACAGGAAAACGATGGTTATTTTTGCCACCTTCCCCTGATGGAGCCTGATGCATCCTCCTGCTCCACAGATGCAAAGGTACCTCAATCCAATGGGTGCAGTTTGCTCGCATCCAGCAGGGTAAGTCTCACTGTCCAGGCTGTCCGGTGACGTCAAGAATTTTGATCGATCAAAAGAATTTTGATCGATCACAAAAATTTAAGATTGGTCGAGGAATTAATCCTTAAAGGGGTGGTTCCCCCTAAAACAAATTTCTAACATACATTCGTAAGACCCGTTACACTGCGGGTAGGCTGGCTTTTGTTTTGTTTTTTTAGTACATACCTCGATCTCGCCGTTTCGTCCCTTGGCGTTCCTAGTTGATTGACGTTCCTCCGACGGGCACATACGTGACGTCACGACTTTCCGAAAGAAGCCGAACGTCGCTGCGCAGGCGCCGTATAGAGCCGACTCTATACGGCGCCTGCGCAATGACGTTCGGCTTCTGTCGGAAAGTCGTGACGCGCAGTATGCGCCCGTCGGAGGAACGTCAATCAACTAGGAACGCCCACCGCCAAGGGACGAAACGGCGAGATCGAGGTATGTACTAAAAAACAAAAACAAAAGCCAGCCTACCCGCAGTGTAACGGGTCTTACGAATGTATTGTTAGAAATTTGTTTTAGGGGGAACCACCGCTTTAATTTCCCCAGCCCTAAATTTAACCGATGGATACCTAACCGATAGGAAAAAAACGATCGTTTGTAGGCACGTCCATCGGTTAAAAATCCACGCATGCTCAGAATCAAGTCGACGCATGCTTGGAAGCATTGAACTTCATTTTTTTCAGCACGTCGTTGTGTTTTGCGTCACCGCGTTCTGACACCATCGTTTTTTTAACCGATGGTGTGTAGGCGCGACTGACCATCAGTCAGCTTCATCGGTTAACCAATGAAAACGGTCCATCAGACCGTTTTCATCGGATGGACCGATCGTGTGTACAGGGCTTTTGAAGGTCTTTTATCACGACTATCGTTTTTTCATTTCCTTGTTTGTGTTGACAAGACATAGTTGAGTAACCTTGAAAGAGACATATACAAATTCATCACGTAGCAGGGCAGCTTGTGTAAGAATGTCTGACATAAGCAGTCACATTACCGTATTGAGTGTTTTATTGCATTTACAAGATGTTGCTTCACTTAAGTTCAACTTTGTTGTCATTTCATGAAGTTTTTTTCCCCTTGAACAGGAAATATCAACCCTTTGCTTTGTCATCTGAGCACTACTAACCAGGCAGGTGATGTGTTTTACACATTTAGACCCATTCACACCTGAGCATTTTGTAGCTTGAAGCCTGAAGCTACAAAACGCTGGAGGGGAAAACATTTATTATTCTCTATGAAGATGGTTCACCTCTCCACTCAAAATCGCCTGAAGCCAGAAGCTCCAAAACGCCTGAAGCTCAAACAAGTTCTGGGACTTTTTTTTAGGCAGATTTGGGCGTTTTTATGCTTTTTACATTGGTGACCTTTTGACCTGTGCAAAATCGCGGCAAAAAACGCCGCAAAAATCGTGGTAAATTTGCGCGACTTTCTGCCTGAAAACGCTATGCTCAGGTGTGAATGGAGCCTTACAGATGTGGTCAGGCCAAATGTTAAAGCAGATCTTCACTCTAAAAATCAATTTTTCCCCACTGCAGTCCAGCCCCCCCCCCCTCACACACACACACCCCCTCCCACCCACAATTTTAAAAATAATAGTTTTGTTAGTGTTTTTTTATATATATTTGAAACTTTTCTAATTTGGAGCATGTATCAATCACAGACAGCATTAAAAGCTTGCAGAAGTAGCCTTTATCTAGGCTCTCCCAACGTCTATGTAGCACCCTCTAGTGTGCTACAAGAATAGTGCCTCCCAGAGATCGCCTCCCAGGCTCAGCAACCAATACCAGAGGACGCCAGTTATCCCCGTTACCTTAGTGTATTCACTAAGGCTGAAGAGAAGGAGAGAGAAGGGAGGGAGAGGAAAGACTTCAGTCACACTGGATGGTGAGCTCACTCGAGGATGGAGGCTCAGGCATAGGCCACAGTGTATCTGCTGGCTGCTGGGCTTCAAATTTCCCAAAGAGGGCAGACAATGCGGGGTAGGGGGAGCAGATCAAGCCCCCTCTCCTCTCCCATCTGTATTCATACATACATACTGCACACACACACACTTATAAATAAATGTAAACAAACACTTTAAAATGTATAAAAACATGGATGGTGTCAGTAGGACAGTGGTCGGTGTCAATAGAGCAGTGGTCGCTGTCAATAGAGAAGTGGACGTGTCAGTAGGGCAGTGGTCGGTGTCCATAGAGCAGTGGATGGTGTCAATAGAGCAGTGGACGTGTCAGTAGGGCAGTGGTCGGTGTCAGTAGGGCAGTGGCCGGTGTCAGTAGGGCAGTGGTCGGTGTCAATAGAGTAGTGGATGTGTCAGTAGGGCAGTGGACGTGTCAGTAGGGCAGTGGTCGGTGTCAGTAGGGCAGTGGCCGGTGTCAATAGAGTAGTGGACGTGTCAGTAGGGCAGTGGACGTGTCAGTAGGGCAGTGGTCGGTGTCAATAGAGCAGTGGACGTGTCAGTAGGGCAGTGGTCGGTGTCAATAGAGCAGTGGACGTGTTAGTAGGGCAGTGGTCGGTGTCAATAGAGCAGTGGACGGTGTCAATAGAGCAGTGGTCGGTGTCAATAGGGCAGTGGTCAGTGTCAGTAGGGCAGTGGTCGGTGTCAATAGAGTAGTGGACGTGTCAGTAGGGCAGTGGACGTGTCAGTAGGGCAGTGGTCGGTGTCAGTAGGGCAGTGGCCGGTGTCAATAGAGTAGTGGACGTGTCAGTAGGGCAGTGAACGTGTCAGTAGGGCAGTGGTCGGTGTCAATAGAGCAGTGGACGTGTCAGTAGGGCAGTGGTCGGTGTCAATAGAGCAGTGGACGTGTTAGTAGGGCAGTGGTCGGTGTCAATAGAGCAGTGGACGGTGTCAATAGAGCAGTGGTCGGTGTCAATAGGGCAGTGGTCAGTGTCAGTAGGGCAGTGGTCGGTGTCAATAGAGTAGTGGACGTGTCAGTAGGGCAGTGGACGTGTAAGTAGGGCAGTGGTCGGTGTCAGTAGGGCAGTGGTCGGTGTCCATAGAGCAGTGGATGGTGTCAATAGAGCAGTGGACGTGTCAGTAGGGCAGTGGTCGGTGTCCATAGAGCAGTGGATGGTGTCAATAGAGCAGTGGACGTGTCAGTAGGGCAGTGGTCGGTGTCAGTAGGGCAGTGGCCGGTGTCAATAGAGTAGTGGACATGTCAGTAGGGCAGTGGACGTGTCAGTAGGGCAGTGGTCGGTGTCAATAGAGCAGTGGACGTGTCAGTAGGGCAGTGGTCGTTGTCAATAGAGCAGTGGACGGTGTCAATAGAGCAGTGGTCGGTGTCAATAGGGCAGTGGTCAGTGTCAGTAGGGCAGTGGTCGGTGTCAATAGAGTAGTGGACGTGTCAGTAGGGCAGTGGACGTGTCAGTAGGGCAGTGGACGTGTAAGTAGGGCAGTGGTCGGTGTCAGTAGGGCAGTGGTCAGTGTCAATAGAGTAGTGGACGTGTCAGTAGGGCAGTGGACGTGTCAGTAGGGCAGTGGACGTGTAAGTAGGGCAGTGGTCGGTGTCAGTAGGGCAGTGGTCAGTGTCAATAGAGTAGTGGACGTGTCAGTAGGGCAGTGGACGTGTCAGTAGGGCAGTGGTCGGTGTCAGTAGGGCAGTGGTCGGTGTCAGTAAGGCAGTGGTCGGTGTCAATAGAGCAGTGGACGTGTCAGTAGGGCAGTGGTCGGTGTCAATAGAGCAGTGGACGTGTCAGTAGGGCAGCGGTTGGTATCAGTAGGACAGTGGATGGTGTCAGTTAGTTGAGCAGTGAACAGTGTCAGTAGGGCAAAGGACATTGTCAGTAGGGCAGAGATTAGCATCAGTAGAGCAGTAAACGTTTTTATTTTTAATATTTTATACAATTTTATTTTGTATTTTTTTTTTGTTTGTAAGTCACGTTTGGGGGCTTTGGTGAAATATCAGGGGTCTAAACAGACCCCTGATGTCTCAGTTTTGAGACAAAGAAAGGGACTGAGGACAGAGTTTCCCCAATCCTTTTCTCTACACTCACAGCTGCCATGGACAATGAATGAATGGTGTTCTGTGCTGAGCGGCTTCCTGTTCAATCACAAACTGAAGCATAGTAAACATTCAGAAAAAAAAGAAGCCGGTAAATTACATATTTACTGGTCCTTTTGCCCATACCCCATCCTGAAATACCCCCTTACGTGTCTGCAGCACCCGGGGAAGAGGAGAGGAGGGAAGCCGGCTGAACTGTGTGTGTGTGGAAGGGGGGGGGGCTGAGGCAGGCAGCAGGGCAATCTGCACCGCACAGGGTGATTAGGGTGTTCCCAGACACACCCAGCACACCCGGTGCTCAGGCCTGTGGAAAGGAGCATTTTGCTCTATAATAACAGGTAGTTCTCTGGAATTCTTGTTTCCCATAATCTCAAGATCTTTGAGGTCACAGAAGATGTGTTGAAATCTATGTACTGTGAATGGCTTGTGCTCTCAGCCACGTGCGTGTGTGTAAGAATTCTTGTCAATGTACACAGTTTGCCATCATAATCACAAGTAGTGCATCTCATATCTGAGGTCATCGTGACTTTCAAGATGATCTGTAAGAGCCAATTCGTGGAAAATGATCTGACAGCAAAAGCAAATCAACATCACAATATGATGGGCACATGATGACTATCCCATGACCATTATTCTAAAAAACGACAAGTGAAATCAATGCGTTCAACAAACACCACCAAACGACACTCAATTCATCTTTAGTAAGGGAGAGACAGAAGATTTGATTTACTAAAACTGGAGAGTGTAAAATCCGGTGCAGCTTTGCATTAAAACCAATCGGCTTTCCAGGTTTTACTGTCATTTGTTAACCACTTAACCCCCAGACCATATTGCTGGTCAAAGACCAGAGCACTTTTTGCGATTCGGCACTGCGTCGCTTCAACTGACAATTGCGCGGTTGTGCGACGTGGCTCCCAAACAAAATTGGCGTCCTTTTTTCCCCACAAATAGAGCTGTCTTTTTGTGTTATTTGATCATCTGTGCGGTTTTTTGTTTTTGCGCTATAAACAAAAATAGAGCGACAATGGTGAAAAAAATTATATTTTTTACTTTTTGCTATAATAAATATCCCCCAAAAATATATAAAAAAACGTTTTTTTTCCTCAGTTTAGGCCGATACGTATTGTTCTACATATTTTTCATTAAAAAAACGCAATTAGCGTTTATTGATTGGTTTGCGCAAAAGTTATAGCGTTTACAAAATAGGGGGTATTTTTATGGCATTGTTATTATTATTTTTTTACTAGTAATGGCGGCGATCAGCGTTTTTTTTCGGTACTGCGACATTATGGCGGACACTTCGGACACATTTTTGGGACCATTGGCATTTTTATAGCTATAAAAATGAATTGGATTACTATAAAAATGCCACTGGCAGTGAATAGGGTTAACACTAGGGGGCGGGGAAGGGGTTAAGTATGTTTCCTGGGTGTCTTCTAACTGTAGGGGGGGGTGGACTGACATGGGGAAATTAATGATCTTCTGTTCATACATTGTATGAACAGAAGATCAGCATTTCTCTCCTTGACAGAACCGGGAGCTGTGTGTTTACACTCCCGGTCCTCGCTCTGTAACGGGCGATCGCGGGTGCCCGGCGGCGATCGTGCCCCCCGGACACGCGCACGGGAGTCGGGGGCGTGCGCACGTCGAGAGCCGATGTAGAGCTACGGGCTCTCACGCAGGGGAGCCAACCTGCCGCTGTAGAACTGCAGGGGCTGGTCGGCAAGCAGTTAATCGAACAAGCTGAAGTTAGAAGCTAATTGGCTACGATGTACAGCTGCATCAGATTTTCTTTGGTTTTTAGTAAATCAACCTCAGATTTTTTTCTTCTTACAAGCATGGCGGAGTTTATTCTTTCAAATTATAAGATATTTTAGTGTTGATATGACTGTGGTCTCTTACCGGGTGATGTGGCAAGTGGACAATCCGCAACGTGTGCCAGGTGATGTGGCAAGTGGACAATCCGCAACTTGTGCCAGGTGATGTGGCAAGTGGACAATCCGCAACGTGTGGCAGGTGACGTGGCAAGTGGACAATCCGCAACTTGTGCCAGGTGACCATGGTGCCGTGATGAATGAAGCTTCAACACTAGCCATTTCCCCAATAAATTGCCCACAAAAAATCGTATTTTCTGGCAGTGCCCCTCCCGAGACTAGACTCTTGATCCGCCCCAGTACTGTACTTACACAATTTTGTATTATCTTTTATTGTATCTTTTATTCTCTCTCTTCTGCAGCCCAGAGCTTCAGCCACAAAAAAGCTTTTCTTGATGAAAGTGGAAGCCCCCTTTAACCTCTTGCCGACTAGCCGCCGCAATTTTACGGCGGCAGGTCGGCTCCCCTGCCAGAGAGCACGTAATATAATGTCGGCTCTCTCGCAGGCCACTAGGCCCCCGACTCCCGTGCACGTGCCCAGCAGGCACGCGATCGCTCGTTACTGAGCGGGGACCGGAAGCTGTGTGTGTAAACACACAGCTCCCGGTCCTGTCAGGGAGAGAAATGCTGATCTTCTGTTCATACAATGTATGAACAGAAGATCACTCATTTCCCCTAGTGAGGCCACCCCCCCTACAGTTAGAACACACCCAGGGAACATACTTAACCCCTTCGCCGCCCCCTAGTTATAACCACTTCACTGCCAGTGTCATTTTTATAGTAATCCAATGCATTTTTATAGCACTGATCGCTATAAAAATGCCAATGGTCCCAAAAATGTGTCAAAAGTGTCCGAAGTGTCCGCCATAATGTCGCAGTACCGAAAAAAAAAACGCTGATCGTCGCCATTACTAGTAAAAAAAAATATTAATAAAAATGCCATAAAAATACCCCCTATTTTGTAAACGCTATAACTTTTGCGCAAACCAATCAATAAATGCTTATTGCGATTTTTTACGAAAAATAGGTAGAAGAATACGTATCGGCCTAAACTGAGGAAAAAAAAGTTTTTTTATATATTTTTGGGGAATATTTATTGTAGCAAAAAGTAAAAAATATTGAATTTTTTTTCAAAATTGTCGCTCTATTTTTTTTTAATAGCGCAAAAAATAAAAACCACAGAGGTGATCAAATGCCACCAAAAGAAAGCTCTATTTGTGGGGAAAATAGGACGCCTTTTTTGTTTGGGAGCCACGTCGCACGACCGCGCAATTGTCAGTTAAAGCGACGCAGTGCCGAATCGCAAAAAGTGCTCTGGTCCGGGGGTTAATATGGTCCGGGGGTTAAGTGGTTAAACAGTATGTATCTCTGACAAGTGTGGAACACGAGTCTGCCCCAAATATATTTCTACCAGGGAGTCTTCCAGGAAGTGCAGCGGGTGCGTTGTAAATCTTAGTGCCATGCGTTATGTTCTGTTTCAATAATACAAGCTGTACTAGTCTCCAGCTCTTCACAAACAATAATACATCTTGGAGATTGCGTCTATGCTGACTCACACTTCTTCCCTGTTATTTTCTATTTAGCTGAACGGAGAGGAAGCCGTGTTTCCCCCCCCCTCCACATGCTTTCAGCAGCGGGCAGAAGGATGAGAATGTGGTAATGTTCTGCTTGGGCACAATTATTTTGAGCGCTTTGTTCTACGCTCACATCGATGCGATGTTATCATCGTAATCTTCACAGCTGTACGGAAAAAATAAAATGCGATCAGTTGTTACATGGAAACAAACGTGATTTTGTTCAGCGCTGCCTTTTCACTCTGATGATGTTATCAAAGCACGGCGTGTACGTCTTTGTTAGCTGACATAAGGGACGCTATTATCTAAATATTGAAAAATGGAATACATACATTGTACAAAGATAAAAATCCGTATCTCCTACCATAAAGCACGCCGCGCTCTCCGCCTTTGAGCCAACTGTTTGTGCCAAGAATCAACTATTTTCTGCAAACACGGTCACTTTCATATTATAGCATCCTAGACACCACAATTTTTTTAAAAAAGTCTGCTTTTTTTAACTACTTAAGACCCGAACCTTTAGGCAGCTAAAGGACCTGGCCAGTTTTTGCGATTCGGCACTGCGTCGCTTTAACCACTTAAGCCCCGGACCATTTTGTTGCTAAATGCCTAGGCCAGGTTTTGCGATTCGGCACTGCGTCGCTTTAACTGACAATTGCGTGGTCGTGTGACGTGGCTCCCAAACAAAATTGGCGTCCTTTTTTCCCCACAAATAGAGCTTTCTTTTGGTGGTATTTGATCACCTCTGCGGTTTTTATTTTTTGCGCTATAAACAAAAATAGAGCGACAATTATGAAAAAAATGCAATATTTTTTACTTTTTTCTATAATAAATATCCCCCAAAAAGATGTATAAATATTTTTTTAGTTTCGGCCGATACGTATTCTTCTACCTATTTTTGGTTAAAAAAAAAATCGCAATAAGCAGTTATCGATTGGTTTGCACAAACATTATAGCGTTTACAAAATAGGGGATAGTTTTATTGCATTTTTATTATTATTATTTGTTTTACTACTAATGGTGGCGATCAGCGTTTTTTTTCGTGACTGCGACATTATGGCGGACACATCGGACACTTTTGACACATTTTTGGGACCATTGTGATTTTCACGGCAAAAAATGCTATAAAAATGCATTGTTTACTGTGAAAAGGTCAATTGCAGTTTGGGAGTTAACCACTAGGGGGCACTGTAGGGGTTATGTGTGACCTCATATGTTTTTCTAACTGTAGGGGGGCGGGGCTGGATGTGTGACGTCATTGATCATGTGTCCCTATATTAGGGAACACACGATCAATGAAGCTGCCACTGTGAAGAATGGGGAAGCTGTGTTTACACTCACCTCTCCCCGTTCTTTAGCTCCGGGGACCGATCGCGGGACTCAACCCGATAGAACACCTTTGGGATGAATTAGAGCAGAGGCTGCGAGCCAGTCCTTCTCACCCAACATCAGTGATTGACCTCACAAATGTGCCTCTGGAAGAATGGTTAAACATTCCCATGCAAGCTACGAGTGCTAGCCACGGGGCATCATTCACTTCTCTGACACGCTCCACAGCCTCAGTGCCAATGTAAGCAGCCATTTGGCCTATGTATTTTATTACTTCTTTTAATAAAATGGGATTACACTATTTTGGTTCCTTACGTTCCTTTGCATATTCTACCTGTGACATCCATTGGTGTGAGGGATTGACCATCTTTGGCTTTGGCTTCCACTGCTGTCAATCAAATCAATGACGTGGCGCGACAGGGGTGGGGCCGAGTGATACAGTCGGCGGCTATGGCCGCCGACTGTATCACGGGAGCGGACCCGCAAGCCATCCCCCTTGGGAGAGCGCTTCCCAGAATGGGGATTAGCTGTTGCTGGGAGGAGCGGAGACAGCCACAGAGGGACCCGAGAAGACGAGGATAGGGGCCACTCTGTGCAAAACAAACTGCACAGTGGGGGTAAGTATGGTATGTTTGTTATTTAAAAAAAATACCTTTACAACCCCTTTAAGCTTTAATAGCTGCAAAGGGCGGGGCCAACTCAATATTGAACCCTATGGACTAAGACTGGGATGCCATTAAAGTTCATGTGCGTGTATAGGCAGGTGTCCCAATACTTTTCACAATAAAGGCCCGGATTCTCGTACCTCGGCGCATAGTTATACCGGCGTAGTGTATCGAATATACGCTACGCCGACGTATCGCAGAGCGGCGAGCACAGTATTCACACAGCACTTGCTCCCAACATTGCGCCAGCGTAACGTAAATTCTTCGGCGTAAGCCGGCCTAATTCAAAGTAGGTGGAAGTGGGCGTGATCCATTTAAATGAAGCGTGACCCCATGCAAATGATGGGCCGAACGAACGGCGCATGCGCCGTCCCGTGGAAGCATCCCAGTGCGCATGCTTAGAATCACGTCGGAAATACTCCCTAAGATACGTCGAATCACTGCCTACGACGTGAACGTAACCTAGGCCCAGCCCTATTCACGTACTACTACGACGTAAACAACGTAAAATACGACGGCTGTTCCCTGGTCCATACCTTAACATGACTTACATCTGCTTTTTGAGAGTTAACTTTACGCCGGACATACGACTTACGTAAACCGCAAATCTAAATGCGCCGGGCGCAAGTACGTTAGTGAATCGGCGTATCTCACTCATTTGCATATTTGCAATGAGGCAGCCAGCGTAAATATGCGCCCAAGATACGCCGGCGTAGGAAAGTTACGTCGGTCGGATGAAGCCTATTTTCAGGCGTATCTAGTTCTATGGGCACGGCGCATAGATACAACGGCGCACATTTACACTTACGCGACGTATCTGTAGATACGTCAGCTTAAGTGCTACGTGAATCCGGGCCATAGTGTATATTTGCAAATAATTGCAACACAAACTTCTGTTTTCAATCCGAGTATTTAAAATAGTTACTTACTTTTTTTTCTATTCTGGCTAGCTTGATTGTGCTTTTGTATCGTATTGCACATTGCCCTGCTCATGTGACCGTTTCTCCTTTTTTGCTAATTTAAAACGGATCATCCTCTAGATCCAAAACCGGGGATGTGTGGTATTCCGGGGACACTGCTGATCGCCATGCTGCACACCCCCGTGGGCATGCAAGCGTGGCACAATGTCATATGACGTCACCCCAGAACAATAGAATCACCCTACAGCTGTCATTTCCCTATAGGCGGACGGGAAATGGTTAAGCTCCATTCTGCTCAATTAAGTCTTTTTTTTATGGTGTGCAGCTCTGAGTAATATTTTCTCAGGAAGCATATAGCCATTGAATAAATATTGGTCTATTGGTTTTAGTTCTACTGAACAACTGTTAATTATTCCAGGGACCAGGGGCGGACTGACCATTGTGGCTCTCGGGCACTGCCAGAGGGCCCGATGCCACTGGGGGCCCCATCAGGGTTGCCAGGCTCAATAAAACCAGGGACAGTATGTAAAAATCTGTGTTTTTTTTTACATCTGTCCCTGATATGTCCGAAACCGACATGCTTTTGATGTGATGAACTGCCCTGCCTATGCAATGCCTCCTGGCATGGTGGCCATCTGTAAGCCCGGGGGCCCCATAATCTTCTATTGCCAGGGGGCCCCATGAGTTGTCAGTCCACCCCTGCCAGGGACCCTAAACTTCTAGCTAGTTGCAGGGCCTTATATATTTTTTCTTGCGTGTTTGTTTCAAAATGATCAGAATAGCTGCTATTGTTGCTTTCTACTGTTTGGACGTGTCATCCTGATCCTCAGCATCATTCCATACAAGCAGCTCCCACATTCATCACTTCTTTCATGTACAGTATGTGGTGTGACTGTGATAGTTGTGCGGCGGTCCTTAAGTGGTTAAAAGGCATTTGTTTTGTAGTGATATACATAATATTAATATTTTGGTTGTTTGATTTTTTGGGGGAAGTTACAACACATTATCTGAGTTTTTAAGATCAAAGATACAACTATGTTGGTGTCCCTAGACAATGGCCCGGATTCATGTAGGAGAGCGCATCTTTGTGCGGGCGTAACGTATCCTATTTACGTTACGCCTCCGCAACTTTAACAGGCAAGTGCAGTATTCTCAAAGCAAAGTTGCGGCGGCGTAGCGTGAATAGGCCGGCGTAAACCCGCCTAATTCAAATGTGGAAGATGTGGGCGTGTATTATGTAAATGTATTGTGACCCCACGTAAATGACGCTTTCTCCGAACGGCGCATGCCCCGTCCGTGAAAGTATCCCAGTGCGCATGCTCCAAATTAACCCGCAAAAAGCCAATGCTTTCGGCGTGAACGTAAATTACGCACAGCCCTATTCGTGAACGACTTACGCAAACAACGGAAAATTTGACGCTGGCCCAACGTCCATATTTAACATTGGTACGCCTCATATAGCAGGGGTAACTTTACGCTGGAAAAAGCCTAACATAAACGGCGTATCTGTAATGCGACGGCCGGGCGTACGTTCGTGAATTGGCGTATCTAGCTGATTTACATATTTCTAGGTGTAAATCAGCGTACACGCCCCTAGCGGCCAGCGTAAATATGCAGTTAAGATACGACGGCGTAGGAGACTTACGCTGGTCGTATCTTATACTAATTCTGGCGTATCTGATTCTTTGAATCAGGCGCCAAGATGCGACGCCTCAGACTCAGAGATACGCCGTCGTATCTCCTACCTGAATCCGGGCCAATGTGTTGCCCTTCTGCATTATTCCCCATTACATATCGGTTCCCTTTTCAGCTGCTCTGTATATGCAACGCATTTGATCTCTGCTAAAATAAAAAAGTCCCAGTCTCCATGGTGATGCAAAAGGTCATTTTAATCATCTAAATTCTGCAGAATACAAACTGTTTCTTGCTTTTGCAACCTGTAGTTCAAAACAACAAAAAAATGAAAAAAACACACATCAGCACAAAGAGAAAATGTGTCAATATAATCAAATGATGTGTTTTCAGAGGCAGGATCCTAGTATAGAAGCTTGTGGTGACATTTTTCAGTCTGCCACTGATTGGTGGATGTGTCCAGGAGGAGACTGCGCATGCACCGGGCACCTACATTTCCCACTTCTCCTGGATAATCAGGCTGCAGGAGGATAAAGGGGGGATAAAGGGGACATCTCTCAGGCATTATGTGATTCATTGTAGTTGAAGGGATTGAGTAAGCAGTCAACCTTTTCTCCTGTAGCCAGACTGTCCCTAGTAGCCATTTACTATTGATCTCTTCTCCCAACAGAAGGCTCAGGGGATATCTATTAAAGCGGGAGTTCACCCATTTGTAAAAAAAAAAATTTTCTCCCCTTAGCTTCCTGCTCGTTCGGTCTAGGGGAATCGGCTATTTGTATTAAAATATGAGCAGTACTTACCCGTTTTCGAGCTGCATCTTCTTCCGTCGCTTCCGGGTATGGGCTGCGGGAATGGGCGTTCCTTCTTGATTGACAGTCTTCCGAGAGGCTTCCGACGGTCGCATCCATCGCGTCACTCGTAGCCGAAAGAAGCCGAACGTCGGTGCGGCTCTATACTGCGCACCGACGTTCGGCTTCTTTCGGAAAATCGTGACGCGATGGATGCGACCGTCGGAAGCCTCTCGGAAGCCTGTCAATCAAGAAGGAACGCCCATTCCCGCAGCCCATACCCGGAAGCGACGGAGAGGATGCATCTCGTAAACGGGTAAGTACTGCACATATTTTAAAATAAATAGCCTATTCCCCTAGTAAAAACGAGCAGGAATCTAAGGGGGAAAAGTGCCCTCTAAGGGTGAACCCCCGCTTTAAGAAGGAAAGTGTTGCATGCATCAAAACAAATGTGGTATGCTTTCAAGTGCTTTTACTTGCTTCTGTGTTGCCCTAATTTGTCTTGAAATTGCTGCTTGAGCTGCTTTTCACTGCTTTTGCATTTACATTAACTTTTCTAGGTCACTGGAGCAGCTATATGATTTAATGCTGGCCCCCCCATGTGACTCTGGCAGCCATCTTGGGTCTGGCAGAGCCTTTGTAAGACCCTGGCTCCTGGGCTTGGTGCGCATTTTGTGTGTGAGTAGTGTAGGGACAGGTCACCCATCTGTCAGGGACAGTGCTTAGCATCAGACAGAAGTTCCAGATGAGTAGAGATAGTGCAGAGTCACGCCATCCTTCCTGTGAGGCCTTGTACACACGACCGAACATGTCCGCTGAAACTGGTCCGTCGGACCAGTTTCCGCGGACATGTTCGGTCGTGTGTAGGGCCGACCGGACAGTTTCCCGGCCTAGCGGACAGGTTTCCAGCGGACAAAAGTTTCTTAGCATGCCCCTAGCGGCCAGCGTAAATATGCAGTTAAGATACGACGGCGTAGCATGCTAAGAAACTTGTCCGCTGGAAGCCTGTCCGTCGGACATGTCCGATAGTCAGTACGACTCATCGGACATGTCCGCTGACCCGAAATCCCACGCATGCATCGAAGTGATTTGACGCATGCGTGGAAGCATTGAACTTCCTGGTGCGCGCACGTCGTGGCGTCATCGTCCCCGCCACGTCACCGCGTATTCTGTCTGCAGGGAATTTGGTCTGACCAAATGATCCCAGACCATCAGACCAAATCATCAGTCATCGTCATCAGACCAATCATCAGTCATCGTCATCAGACCAAATGATCCCAGCGGACATGTCCGATGAAAACGGTCCGCGGACCGTTTTCATCGGACATGTTGGGTGGTGTGTACGAGGCCGAAGACTCCCTACTTGGGTATGGCCTGGCCAGGCCGCAATTCCCCACTCGAGGCAGATGCTGTCATAGCACCTGAGACCTACTACCACCGCTCATCATTGTAATCCTGTGAGTGTGCCCAGTTGAGTTCTTTTCCCACCATGCTCGTTGTGCATTGCCCCACTTAAAGTGGTTGTAAAGTCAAAAGTTTTCTTTATCTTAAGGCATTCTATGCATTAAAATAAAAAAACTTCTGTGTGCAGCAGCCTCCCTAACACTTACCTGTGCCCATCTCGAAATAATAGGAGAGTCTTGGTTGCCCTGGCATTGGCTCAGACATTAGCTGAAACAGCAGTGCAGCGCCATTGGCTCCCACTGCTGTCATTCAAAGTCAACACAAAGGGCACAGTACAGGGGGGAATGCAGAATGGCACAGTACAGGGGGGGATGCAGAAGGGCACTGTACAGGGGGGGTCAGGAGGGCACAACACTGGGATCTGGAGGGCACAGTATAGGTTCTGGGATGCTTCCTGGGACACGACCATATTGGGACAGTTTAGTAAAAAAGCATGACTGTCCCAACAAATCCAGGACAGTTGGCAAGTATGATGTACTGCAAGATTATTGTGGGGCCTCCATGTACCTGGGGCCCCTGGGCAGTGCCCAGGAGTGCCCTTGCATTAAGTTGTGTAGCCCTTGCATTAAGAGTGTAGCGCAAGCCGGTAGGGACTCTTTCTGTGCTGCCCCCCTGCAAAGTTCTGCCCTAGGCCTTGGCCTTGTTGGCCTAGGCCAGGAAACAGCGTTGACCTGGAGGATGAAATGTAGTGTCCTTAGACTCTGCTGAGCAGTTTTTGAACTTCCCCACCAAAAGGGAGTTTGGTTCCATTGACTATTCTTCTCCTGGGTGTTGATGGATGTGTCTCCTCACTGGAATTGAAGTGGAGAGGAGTCACTGGTTCTCTGTATGCAGTAAGCAGCTTAGGAGAAAATTCAGTTAAATCTCTGATCCTGAAGTAAGGCCCCTTTCACACTGGAGCGTTCTGCAATCCCAATGTGCTGGTAAAGCACCGCTAAGACCCTAACGTTTTAGGGCGTTTTTGTAGTGCCTCAGTGTGAAAGGGCGAGGCGTTTTTACAGCACTTTTCAATTCATTTCAATGGAGAGGGGCGTTTTTGGAGCGTTTTTTTCAGCGCCCGAAAGCTGCTCCAAAGATGCTGCTTGCATGTGAAAGGGTCCATTGAGATGCATGGAGAGCGTTTTATGAGCGTTTTAATAGCGCTATTTTCAACGCTAAAACACTGTAAAAACGCTTGACTGCCCCAAATATAAAAACCAAGAACTGTTACACTTTTCTACAAATTTTGGGATATTATCGACCTCCGAGATAAAATGTGCTCATTTTTACGTACTCGATTAGATGAATTAGAAAACAGGTGATAAAGGTGATGATTGGCTAAAGTTTGAAAGATATTTCACAATAAAGATTTTTACACAGACAAGTATATTTGCCTACAAGGGAGGGAAGTGTCTAATGCAGGGGTCTCAAAGTACCGGCCCGCGGGCCATTTGCGGCCCGCGGGCAGGGTGGGTGCCGCGGAAGTGTAGATCGAGGTGCATGGAGAGTAGTGCAGGAAGCGTCTGTCATAAGTTCACTTGTCTCTCATGTCACACTGCTACTCCCTGGCGGCCCCTCCTCTCTTCTCGTCCATCCCTATTTGCTTGTGACATTATCAGAGGTGGACGAGAAGAGAGGGAGGGGGGGGGGGGGGCTGCCGGGGAGTAGCAGCGTGACATGAGAGACAAGTGAACGTATGACAGACGCTTCCTGCGCTACTCTGCCTTTGAAGAAAACAACAAGTAAATGCCAACCTGTGCCCTGGTGTGCTCTCATGTGCCCTGATTGTGCCCTAATGTGCTCTCATGTGCCCTGATGTGCTTTCATGTGCCCTGATGTGCTCTCATGTGCCCTGATGTGCTCTCATGTGCCCTGATGTGCTCTCATGTGCCCTGATGTGCCCCATGTACCCTCATGTGCCCCAATGTGCCATGTGCCCTCATGTGCCCCATGTACCCTCATGTGCCTCATGTACCCTGATGTGCTGGGCTCTGTACATCAGGGTACCCTGTGCCCTGATGTGCCATGTGCCCTGTCCTGATATGCTGTGCCCCATGTGCCCTGATGTGCTCTCATGTGCCCCATGTTCCCTGATTGTGCCCTGATGTGCCCTGGTGTGCTTGTATGTGCCCCATGTACCCTGATATGCCCCATGTGCTCTGATTGTGCCCTGATGTGGCCCATGTACCCTTATGTGCCATGGGGCACATGAGAGCACATCAGGGCACAATCAGGGAACATGGGGCACACCAGGGAACATGGGGCACATGAGAGCACATCAGGGCACATGGGGCACAGCACATCAGGACAGGGCACATGGCACATCAGGGTACAGGACATGGCACATCAGGGCACAGCACATCAGGACAGGGCACATGGCACATCAGGGCACATGAAACAGCACATCAGGGTACAAAGCCCAGCACATCAGGGTACAGGGCACATGAAACAGCACATCAGGGTACAAAGCCCAGCACATCAGGGTACCCTGATGTGCTGGGCTTTGTACCCTGATTTGCTGTTTCATGTGCCCTGTACCCTGATGTGCCATGTGCCCTGTCCTGATGTGCTGTGCCCTGATGTGCCATGTCCTGTACCCTGATGTGCCATGTGCCCTGTCCTGATGTGCTGTGCCCTGATGTTCTCTCATGTGCCCCATGTTCCCTGGTGTGCCCTGATGTTCTCTCATGTGCCCTGGTGTGCTCGTATGTGCCTCATGTGCCCTGATATGCCCCATGTGCTGTCATTGTGCCCCATGTACCCTGATGTGGCCCATGTACCCTGATGTGCCATGTGCCCCATGTACCCTGATGTGCTGGGCTTTGCACCCTGATGTGCTGTTTCATGTGCCCTGTACCCTGATGTGCCATGTGCCCTGTCCTGATGTGCCATGTCCTGCACTGTGCCATGCGCCCTGTCCTGATATGCCCTGCCCTCATGTGCCGTGCACACTGATGTGGCCTGTTGTGCTGTACCCCTATGTGCTGTGCTCTGATGTGCCCTGTACCCTGATGTGCTGGGCTTTGTACCCTGATGTGCTGGAATTTGTACCCTGATGTGCTGGGCATTGTACCCTGATGTGCGCTGTGCACTTATGTGTGCTGTGTCCTGTGCCCTGATGTGCTGTACCCTGATGGTGAGTGGTCAGTGTGTAGTGTACTGGTCAGTGTGCAGTGTAGTGGTCAGGGTTAATAATGCGTTCGCTGACACCAGTACTGTTTTTGAAGTTTGAAAGTTTGCATGCGGCCCCCCATGGGATATGGAAACTTGTCTTGTGGCCCTCAGGTAATTTGAGTTTGAGACCCCTGGTCTAATGATTATGATGCCTCGTAACTTCTCGAACAAAGAACAAAGTACGGTAGAACAATGAAAATGGTACCACATGGAAGTGAATATATTTAGCTTCACTTTGAGACTAAAGATTATTACCTAACTGTAATTTATTGTTCTTTTATTGCAAGGTACATTTGTCTTGGTAAGATCTACGCATCATACAGTTAGAGCCCATTCACATCTAGGCGACAAAACGCCCGACGCCGGACACTTGTGCCGCTAGAGGGGAGAATTCCCATTGCTGTCTATGGAGATGGTTCACATCTCATAGACGCCGTACGCCTGTCACCTGAAAAAAAGTCCCGGACCCTTTTTTTCAGGCGACATTGGCGTTCGGCCATTGACAGCAATGGGAAGGATTCGAAAAAAAAAAAAAAAGATACACTATTCGCGGCAAAATACGCTGCGTAAGCGGCGTTGCTTGTCGCGGAGGTGTGAATGCAGCCTTACATCTGGTGGCTTGTGAAAGTGTAATTGCCTAACATTTCCAAAGAACAGTTGCGTGATATTTACCCTCAGAAGCCTCGAAACAACGCAGATAACTTCTGTTACATTTGTAGCGAGGTTACATTTGCATTTCAAAAGTGCAGTATGAAGGCAGTGGTAAAAAAGGCAAACCACCTATATTTTGGATGCAAAATAGGGGAACAGGACAAGAGTTGGGCCCCTCATTAGTGTTGCATTACACGTGCAACTTATCTGCATCATTGGCTAAACAAGAAGAAAAAGTCCATGCCTTTTGCAGTCCCAATGGTGTGGCGGGAGCATGAAAAAACAATAAATAAAAGGAAAGTTATATTATTGGTATCAATAAAAATAACATTTATAATGATTGGTGTGGCACCATTCTCATTGCTTTATCACATTTTGCAGAAAAGTTATGGAGCATAATCACACATCCCCCCTCGTAATTTAGAATTATTTTGGTGCAATTTTGACCTGAAGCTGTATCTTGGAAACTGGAGCCAATTAACTGCTTGCCGACCAGCCGCCACAGTTATACGGCGGCAGATCGGCTCCCCTGCACGAGGGCCCGCAGCTATACGTCGGCTCTCCCGCAGGCCACTAGGGGCGCGTGCTCGCCCTGCTCGTCTCCGACTCCTGTGCAGTTAGACTGCAATTGGATTGGGTTGACCAAGTTCCATATAGGGAATAAGGAGCAGTATAAAGAAAGCTGTGCACAGGGGCTCATCTAAAATACAGTGTTGAGGCTGCCGGTGGCCCTGAGGGGTACCCCCTAATTTGGGGGGGGTGGTGACCTGCCTTCGGCCTGGGCTTGGGTGCTGGAAGGATCCTGACAAAAACACAAAGGGAGGAGGCTCAGAAGCATGAGGCCCCGTACACACGACAGAGGAACTCGACGTGCCAAACACGTCGAGTTCCTCGTCGAGTTCAGGGATGAAGCCGCCGAGGAGCTCGGTGGGCCGCCTTCTCCCATAGAACAACGAGAAAATAGAGAACATGTTCTCTATTTTCTCGACGAGTTCCTCGGCGGCTCCATCGGGCCAAAAGTGTACAGACGACAGAGTTTCTCGGCAGAATCCGGGTTTGACCGAGTTTCTCGGTGAATTCTGCCGAGAAACTCTGTCGTGTGTACGAGGCCTGAGAGTGAGTGGTGCAACACTGTGTGGACTAACAAAGGGGGAGAGACTGCCACATGTAGCCAGTTTCTCAAGAAGACAGCAGTGTGGGCTGAGGAAGAGTCAGTCGGGCAGACTAGTGTAGAGATGCAGCCAGGAGGGCTGGTGAAAGGAGCAGATGCAGCCAGGTGGGCTGGCATTGCCTGAAGAAGTGGTGCTGGGATCAGTGACCACAAGGGAAGCTGATTCACTCCAATTGTGCTACTTTAAAGGGACTTTGAGTTCCTGCCTGTAATTGGCTGTAACTGAACTGACAAGAGGCCTGTCAGTTCCACCAAGGGTGAACCAGCAGTAGCTGTACAGAGGAAGAAAGTGTGTGCATGTGGAAGGCTAAAGAAGTTGGAGCTGTATATGGGAAGCTGTATATAAGAGACTGTAAATAGGAAGTTGTCCCTGAAGATCTTGTTCAAGTCAAGTGGGCATCCCATAATCTCCTATCCCTATCCAAGTTGTTAACCCCAGTAATAAACAATAAAAACAAAACAAGCTCTGGACTGTTCTCTGACTCTTTAAGGCCTTGTACACACGAGGAGACATGTCCGATGAAAACGGTCCGCGGACCGTTTTCATCGGACATGTCTCCTGGGAGCTTTTGGTCTGTGTACACACCATCAGACCAAAATCCCCGCGGACAGAGAACGCGGTGACGTAGAAGACACCAACGTTCTCTAACACGGAAGTTCAATGCTTCCACGCATGCGTCGAATCAATTCGATGCATGCGCGGGATTTCGGGCCGGTGGTTACACGTCATAACCAGCGGACATGACCGATGAGTCGTACTAACCATCGGACATGTCCGACGGACAGGTTTCCAGTGGACAAGTTTTAAAGCATGCTAAGAAACTTTTGTCCGCTGGAAACCTGTCCGCTAGGCCGTACACACGGTCGGACATGTCCGCGGACCAGTTTCAGCGGACATGTTTGGTCGTGTGTACGGGGCCTAACTGAACATTCGGTGTGCCTGGCTGTACAGGAGTGGGGAATCCATGTTCATCTGCAACTCCTAGGTGGGGTGTCCTACACTATAGTGTGTTGTATTTTAATTTCTGTTAAAGGGGTTGTAAAGGTAAAAAAAAATCCCCTAAATATCTTCCTTTACCTTAGTGCAGTCCTCCTTCACTTACCTCATCCTTCCATTTTGCTTCTAAATGTCCTTATTTCTTCTGAGAAATCCTCACTTCCTGTTCTTCTGTCTGTAACTCCACACAGTAATGCAAGGCTTTCTCCCTGGTGTGGAGTGTCGTGCTCGCCCCCTCCCTTGGTCTACAGGAGAGTCAGGACGCTCTCTACGTTGCTGATAGAGAAAGGAGCTGTGTGTTAGTGGGGCGTCCTGACTCTCCCGTAGTCCAAGGGAGGGGGCGAGCATAAAACTCCACACCAGGGAGAAAGCCTCGCACTACGGTGGTGAGTTACAAACAGAAGAACAGGAAGTGAGGATTTCTCAGAAGAAATAAGGACATTTAAAAGCAAAATGGAAGGATGAGGTAAGTGAAGGAGGACTGCACTAAGGTAAAGGAAGCTATTTAAGGAAAAAAATTTACCTTTACAACCCCTTTAAGGTCATGTAATAAAATAAACATGCTTGAAAATGAAAAAAAAAATAAACAAAAACCTAATTCACAATAAAATCCAAAAGAAGCATAAATCAATCCTTTAATAAAGATAAGAAATCTAGTTAATTTGAGTTTGTTACAATGGACAAACTTGTTTTAGGTGAAAGTTTTACTCATTAACTGGCAAACAAACTGCTCAGCTACATAACCGTGGATCTGGAAAGATTCCAAAAAGTTTCGTATTTGTACAGGATGGAATGAATACCAGTAGTGCACCACATAGATAAGGTAGGAAGCAAACTTGGTTTGTCTCTCCAAATCAGATAATGTATTATACAGAAGAGAATAAGGTCCTTTTCTCGTATTTATTTTTTTGTTACATTTTGTTAATTAATTTCATAGAACAATGACCGTATCTTCAGATCTGATTTTGCATGCCTGGGTACACTGCCTGTAACACCAGTCCAGAGCCAAAGCACTCAGATGACCCACAAGCTAAGTTCCACAGAGAGCTGATAAAAAGCTTTATTAAAATGCATCTCAGGGCAAAAAGACGTGTCAAACGAAACGGACGTAGAGGCGTCACCTGGTCACGTACTGAGGTCACCTTCGGTTCCCTTTGGCTCACTGCAGTGCAGGGTGGAACCTTTCTAGGTTAGTTTAGTTCAGCATCATTTTTTTGCTTTCCACAACTGATTTTTTTGTATTACATTTATGTGCCTTTAAACTTGCAAGAAAATGTGTTCCTTGGCTGTCATAGCCCTCTCTTTTTTCGAAAAGTTCCAAATTACTGTCTCTGCTGGCCCGACTCCTCTGCCCCTCTCTTTTATGTATTTTCAGGGGAGGAGCAAAGGGGAATACTATAGAGTGTCTCTATAATAACAGATCTAGGGCTGCTGAAGTCACATCCAATATGGCAGTGCCCAGCAGCAGTCTCAGGGCTTTTAAATGTGTACACAAAGGAGGCTTGTACAGGTAAATAACATGCCTATAACGTGTTAAATGCACATATCATTTTTGGGAAGATGTTTTGTTGAAATTAAAGGAGTTGTAAGGGAAAAATTAGTTTTTGCTGAAATGACTGTTTACAGGGTATAGAGACATAATAGTTAACTGATTCCTTTTAAAAATGATTAAAAATAGATAAAAATCAATCATATAATGTACCTGCAGTTTTCATTTTTGCATGCTGTTTTCTGCTTCTGTGATGAACAGAGACAAAGAGCCAATACAGGGCAGTGATGGTTTGGAAAACAAAACTGATTGGTGTTGAGGGGTTGTAGACACACAGTAATCACACCTCCTTGATTAGTGACCACAGAGAGAAAGCTCCCATGACCTTTTTCATCAGGAAACAGACTGTTCAGAACAGAGAAGGATTACAGCAACATCAGAGCAAAAACGAACAATAAGGACATGAAACCAGGACTGCAGTAAGGTAAAGGAAGCTATTTAGCTAAAAAAAAAAATTCCTTTTGTGACCCTTTAATAGTCGGGTCTCCAAAGTATGTCAGGGAATCTGTGAGCAGGCTGGCTCAAAGACATAAGCATGGCATCGCAACAATGGAGATCCCGCGTGAGAAGGTGGTCTATTTAATAGGATCCCTTGTTCCAGTATGAGTGCTGATTGGTCTTCAGCTGTATCCTGTGCCCTGTTTGTGTCCTGTGTATGACTCCCATTACTGACCCGGCTTGCCTCCTGCCTGATCTTATGATCTTGAATTCTGCTCATGCTTCTGCTCAACCGTTCCTGACCTTGACTCTGTTCATGACTCTGATCCTGTTTATGCTTCTGTACCTCCCTGCCCACCTGCTGCTGACCTTAGCTATCCCTGTGACCATGCTTTTGCCTCCGATTGGGCTCTGCGATATTCTTGAGTGCCTGCCCTAGATATCTCCAACATCTGCTTTAGCCACCACTTATGTTGCTGCTGAAGGCTCACTGGGAGCTCTAACCAGTCCCACATCCTGAACCTGCAGTGCATTTCGAGTTCCTTTTTTCACCACGGCTAGTTAATCCGGCTTTTCTGGCTCTGATGTTTTGCCAGATCTTCCAGGTCTACATCCCCAGCTCCAGGATCCGCTATCAACTTCCACCAGAACTTGAAATCTGTTTCAAAAAATGCATTTAAATTGCATTGTTTATTGTGAAAATGACAGTTGCAGTTTGGGAGTTAACCACAGGGGGCGCTGTAGGAGTTAGGGTTCACCTAGTGTGTTTACAACTGTAGGGGGGTGTGGCTGTAGGTCTGACGTCATCGATCGAGTCTCCCTATAAAAGGGATCACTCGATCGATGCAGCCGCCACAGTGAAGCAGTGTTTACATACAGCTCTCCCCGTTCTTCAGCTCTGGGGGAGCGATCGCGAGGGGGTGGCTAGAAACGAATAGCCGCGCCCTCGTCCCGGATCGCTCCTGAAGCCACGGGAACTGCCGCATGTACCGGGGGGGGTCCCGATCGGACCCCCGACCCACGTCTAGGCAGGGACGTACAGGTACGCCAATGTGCCTGTCCGTGCCATTCTGCCGACGTAAATGTACATACGGTGGTCCGGAAGTGGTTAAAAAATAAATAAATAAAGCTGCTAGAATGGCCCAGCCAATCAGCTGACTTGAATCCAATAGAAAATCTATGGAAAGAACTAAAGATCAGAGCTCATAGAGGAGGCCCACGGAACCTTCAAGATTTGAAGACTGTGTGGAAGAATGGGCCAAAATCACACCTCAGCAATGCATGCGACTAGTTTCTCCATACAGGAGGCGTCTTGAATTACATCTCCAACAAAGGATTTTGTACAAAGTATTAAATAAATTCAAATTAGCGTGTTCAATACTTTTTGCCTGTGCCATTCCGTTTTATTACACATAACTTAATTTCTGAACTTATTTGTTGTGGTTTCTTTGTATGTATGGATTGCATGTGTTTTTACTGACACGTGGTGAAAATGTAATATCTGTAGAAATATATTTACCTAGAAAAATGGTGACGTGTTAAATACTTATTTTACCCGCTGTATCTGGATATAGATATTTATATACAGTAAATGAATACATTTCACAGAACAGTAAAGTCTTTGGCTAGAGATAGAATTCAATTCATGTTATGCAAAACTCTGACGTACATTCTAATACTGTATGAAAAGCACAACCCTTAGCTCTAGCCCAGTGAATAGAACAGCAAGATTTACCTAAAACTACAATCTTTGACGCCATTGTTTAAAGAGAAAGTCATAAGCAAACTTGTCTGGGAAGTTTAGATAAGCAAACAGTAGAAGTAACTTTAAGGCAAATATCTGTTTATCTATATCTTTACAGGGAAAGAATAATATAATGGGAAAAAAATAATTTTTCTCTGCTGACTAATATTAAAAGTTCCCATTCACCATTGAATTCAGTATTAGTCCTCGTACACACGATAGGTTAACCAGAGGACAACGGTCTGATGGACCGTTTTCATCGGTCCAAACCGATCGTGTGTGGGCCCCATTGGTTATTTAACCATCGGTTAAAAAAAAGCCAACTTGCTTTAAATTTAACCTATGGATTCCTAACCGATGGGAAAAAAACGATCGTTTGTAGGCACGACCATCGGTTAAAAATCCACGCATGCTCAGAATCAAGTCGACGCATGCTTGGAAGCATTGAACTTCGTTTTTTTTTCAGAACGTCGTTGTGTTTTATGTCACCGCGTTCTGACACGATCGTTTTTTTAACCGATGGTGTGTAGGGACGACGGACCATCAGTCAGCTTCATAGGTTAACCTATGACAACGGTCCTTCAGACCGTTGTCCTCTGGTTAACCTATTGTGTGTACGAGGCTTTAATCGCAGCTGTCAATTGACAGTCCTGTGTTTTAGAACGTTGCTCAGGTAGGCCAAAGCAACAGGTTCTGTTAAAGTGGTGGTTCAAACAAGTTTCTACCTTGCCATTCAGCATACTAGCGTCAGCTAAAGTATGCCTTTATTTTTTTTTTTTTGCGCCGTACTCACAGTTTAATCCCCTAGTTAAATTTCAGACACCCGCGGGGAATGGGCGTTCCTATGCAGAGGGGAACATGATTGACGGCCGGCTATGGCGCGTCACGCTTCCCGAGAAGAGCCGGAGTAGGACTCGGCTCTTCACGGCGCCTGCGCACAGACTAGGAGCTGACTGCGCAGGCGCCGTGAAGACCCAAGTCCTATTTCGGCTATTTTCGGGAAGCGTGACGCGCCATAGCCGGCCGTCAATCATCTTCCTCTCTGCCTAGGAACGCCTACTCCCCGAGGGGAGTCTGAAACTTAACTAAGGGATTAAACTGTGAGTATGGCGCCAAAAAAATAAATAAAGGCATACTGTAGCTCGTGCTAGTATGCTGGATAGCATGGTAGAAATTTTTTTTTTTTTTTTTTTTTTTTTAGGGTGAACCCCCGCTGTAAAGTCCATCTGAGAATTCCTGTATTAGTTTGAGAATGCAGTCAAGCTGCATGAATTGTGGGCTATTTTACAGTAACTGTACTGTTTGTATTTGCTGCAACAAGGGTTAAAATATCCTCCGCGAGAGCATGCTACAGAGCCAGACCCCTGCTTAAAGGAACACTAAAGGCAAACTTTTTTTTTTTTTAAATAACAAACATGTTATACTTACCTCCACTGTGCAGCTCGTTTTGCACAGAGTGTCCCCTTAACCCTGTCTTCTGGGGTTCCTCGGCGGCTGTCTCGGCTCCTCCTCGCAAAAGCTTTCCACCTTCATGCGAGCGAGCTTGCATGGTGGAAAGCTTTTGCGAGCACGCTCCCGTGATACAGCGGTGGGCATAGCCGCCGACTGTATCACTCGGCCCCGCCCCCCGGCGTGCCGCATTATCCGCTGTGATTGACAGCAGCGCCAGCCAATGGCTCCGCTGCTATGAATCCATCCAGCCTAGCCAATCAACGGCTAGGCTGGGAACCAAAGAGGATAACGTGGAAGCGCGTGGGACTTTCGAGGGGTCAGGTAAGTAAAACGGGGGTTCGGGGGGGGCGGTACCGTCGGATGTTAGGATGCATGAAGGTGAAAAACATTTACCTTTACAACTCCTTTAACACAGTGTGCAGCAGTCTGGCTCGCCAGTGATCTGACACACCTCCTGCCCAGTCCTCCAATTAACAGTGAGTGCTGTTTATTGGAGGACTGGGCAGGGGACATATTGAAATGCTGTAAGGAGCATATAGAGGGGAGGGAACAATTGCTTAGCCCTGAATGCGAAATGTACAGGTTCACGTTGTGGCTGAACTCCAGGCAGAAATAAAAACAATGGGGTTGATTTACTAAATCAAGTGCAAAGTCTGGTGTAGCTCTGCATTAATGATGGGCAGAACACCTCCAGGTTCTCTTCTAAACCAGAAAGTTCTGACCAGAACCCTATTAAAGATATGGGACCATATGCAAGTTATTGGCCATAAAAAGGGTATGGGGGCCTGGGTACTGCCCTGGGGGCTATCAATGCAAAAAAAATAAATATTGGGCCGGATTCAAGAAGTAATTGCGCCTGTGTAACCATAGGTTACACAGCGCAATTGCTTCCTTGCCCCGGCGTAACGAGTGCTCCTGATTCAGGAACCTCGTTACGCCGACTGCAGCCTAGGATCTGCGCGGCATAAGGCTCTTATGCCCGCATATCTTAGGCTGCATTCTTGCGGTGGATGCTAGGTGGCGTTCCCGTTGTGCTCAGTGTATAGTATGCAAATTGCATACTAACACCGATTCACAACGTTGCGCGAGCCCTGCGTACGCAATTTACGTTGTTTACATTGGGCGGTTTTCGCGCAAGGCTGCCCCTGCTATTAGCAGGGGCAGCCCATGTTACGTATACCCGTCGTTCCCGCGTCGCGAAATTTGAATTTTACGTTGTTTGCGTAAGTGAATTGTGAATGGCGCTGGACGCCATTCACGTTCACTTTGAAGCAAATGACGTCCTTGCGACCTCATTTGCCGCAATGCACGTCTAGAAAGTTTCCCGACGGAGCATGCGCTCTACGATCGGCGCGGGAACGCGCCTAATTTAAATGATTCCCGCTCCCTACGGGATCATTTAAATTGCGTGCTCTAGCGCCGGGCATTTTGCCGGCGCGCCCGCGCAATTCACGGAGCTTCTGCTCCGTGAATCAAGGGCAGCGGAGCAAATTTGCGGGGGCGCAGGGCAAAAACGTTGCCCTGCGCCTCCGTAAATTATGCGCAAATCTCTTTGAATCCGGCCCATTGTTTTTAACTACTTGCCTACCGCCTGCCGTCATATGATGGCGGGAGACGATTTGGCTTTCATTCTGGGAGGACGTCATATGATGTCTTCTCCTTCCCAGGCCGCTAAGGGGGAGCGTGCGTGCCGCCGGCAGCGTCACTGGGGACCCGATGCGAGTGCCCGGCAGCCGTGATGTCCCCTGGACACCCGCGATTGCCCAGTAACTGAGCAGGACCGTGGATCTGTGTGTGTAATAGAGACTAAAGTACACACTGTGAGCCATTCAGAAAATGGCTGATTGGGAGCTGGTCCGCTGCTGGCTTTGAAGCATACTCGTCTGACAGATGCCACCCAAATGGCTGGCTTCTGTCGAACTGGCTCCCAAACACGGTCTGAATGTTGACAGGTTGTTATTTAACCCGCCAATGTCGCCGAGCATTTGTCCTGTGTGTACTGGGCTTTATACAGGACACACAATAGTAAGGCCCCATACACACGATAGAATCCATCCGCAGATAAATCCCAGCAAATGGGTTTCTGCGGATAGATCCTATGGTGTGTACACGCCAGCGGATCTGTTTCCGCGGAGAAATCTCCTCTGGGATGGATTCCAGCAGATCGGATATTTGCTGACATGCACAACAAATCCATCTGCTGGAATCCATTCCAACGGATGGATCCGCTCGTCTGTACAGACTTACCGGATCCATCCGCCCAAAGGGATTCCCCGCACGCGTCGTAATGATTTGACGCATGCGTGGAATTCCTTATATGACAGCGTCGCGCCCGTCGCCGCGTCATAATAGCGGCGACGGCGCGACACGTCATCGCCAGAGGATTTCAGCGCGGATTTCAATGCGATGGTGTGTACACGCCATCGCATAGAAATCTTCTGAAATCCTCGAGAGGATTTATCCGCGGATACGGTCCGCTGGACCGTATCTGCGGATAAATCCTCTCGTGTGTATGGGGCCTTAGGCAGCACCAAGGGATAATGACAGCAGTGTAATTCCCAACTGACAGCCATGTACAACGAAGCACAATGCTGTTACTGCATTGTACGTGATGACGTCAGAGAGCCTAGGTTTAAAAACAAGAGGCCTATCCTGGGTTAATTATTATTGAAAGTGAAAAGGGTTGTAGGTTTATAGTAGTAATTTTTGCAGGGCTGGTTTGTAGTATGTGAGAGATTTTTACCATGATAAGAGTCAGGTCCATGTTTAATATCATTGCACTTTGCTTCTCTCACGTGTTTACTTACCACAGCCCTGTGTATTTTGGAACAGCTTGCATATAATGAACTATTGAATTGTAATTCTGGATCCTTTGTCACAGCACATTCTTCGTGTGCGGTTGGTGGTATACTTTGGTTCTAAAGATAAATACAAGTACAGCGCAAATCTATGAAAAATCAACAATTTGTTTTTCAAACACGATTTTTGGGGAAAAGATAAAGGCAGAAGATAAAAAAAAATCTACCAACATAGCAACAAGTGATGAAAAGATGATAATTTTTTCTATTGGCTAAAATAAAAAACGTCAAAGTACAAAAACGTTGGACAACGCTGTATGCAAACGCGCATATAAGCATGAATACGAGCGACAAAACGCCGGAAAAAACGACTGAACGACCTACGATTAGGTGTGAATGCAGCCTTAATTACGCCGGCTCAATGCTTAGTCGACGGGAAACGTAACCTACGCCCATCCCCATTCACGTACGACTTACGCAAACGACGTAAAATACGACGCTGTTCCAACGTTCATACCTTTGCATGACTTACCCCTGCTTTATGAGGGGTAAAGTTACTCCGGTCGTACGCCTTACGTAAACAACGTATATTAATACGCCGGGCGCAAGTACGTTCGTGAATCGGCGTATCTAGCTCATTTGCATATTCGACGCGGAAATATACAGAAGCGCCCCTAGCGGCCAGCGTAAATATGCACCCAAGATACGACGGCGTAGGAGACTTACGCCGCTCGTATCTTGGCAACAGTGAGGCGTATCTGATTCTATGAATCAGTCGCATAGATACGACGGCGCACATTCGGACTTACGACGGCGTACGTGGAGATACGCCGTCGTAAGTCCTTTGTGAATCTGGCCCTAGAAGACTACCTACAGATGCCTCTCAGCCCTGTCCTTAGTGAAAGCCTGCATTGTATGGTGCTTGGGTTAAAGAAACATTTTGTTGCCTCTCAGCCCTCTGCAGAAACAATGAACAGGCCTCTGGGAGCATGGAGCTGTACTCTGCTGCCTCCCGTCTGTTTCCAACCTTTTGTAATACCATGGAATCTATTTGTTATACAATCTGGCAGAGTGTCAAACAAAGCAAAATGAGGAGTTGGTATAGAATAGTAAAGTACAAACCCTAACAAATGCATTAACACAAGGTAAATGGAAAAGATGGGAATAAAAGACTCGAAAGTACATGACAACATTATATTCCACATAAAACAACCATCGTACACTTTTACTGCACCTGAACATAAAGCTGAAGTTTAATTTGCTTATATTTTACCCGCCCTAGTCCCTCCCATCCCTCCTCATTAACCTGCTAATTAAAAAAATGTCATTCAAAATCTTAAACAGCA